>NC_077233.1:274082775-274352775 GCF_027887165.1 Monodelphis domestica | reverse complement strand
GGAAAATTTGCAATACCTAAGCTACATTCCCAGCATCCTTTTAAGTTACGTCCTCATTTTATGTAAGGAAGCTTAGGAGATAAATTTGGCTGAGACCCACACTGCAGGGCTCTTTTTTGGGAGCTTTTGGTAAAGTGCTGCAGGTGTGTGTCTCTGTCTCTCTTTGCTCTGCTCACTTGACTGAAAGAACCATTTTTTTTCGTTTCTATTTTTTTTATTCTTTTATTTTTATTTATTTATTTATTCTTTTAATATATTATTGAAATTCCTATAGATTTTCCAATACTAGGAGTATTTATTTATTTATTTATTTTTACTCCTACTCTATATAGCCAAATATGTCATTTAGTGTCTCTTAGAGACTGTTTCTTCCTCTTTAAAATGGGAATGATATTTTTTTAGTGAAATACTATCTTGGCTCTACCTCTCATTGGTATTCTCTAGGAAATCAGGATAAAGGAAATGAATGAATGACCAGAGAGTCTAGCAGAAACGCCTTCATCCTTTACTCTCTGCAGAGATTTGCCCTAATCTTGAGACTGGAGAGACTTGTGAAAGTGAGAAACAGAAGGAAGAGAGGAGCCAGAAAAACATAATTCTTTTTTAACCTCTTACCTTCTCTCTTAGAATTGATATTTATAATGAGTTCCAAGGCTGAAGAATGGTAACAGCTAAGCAACTGAGGTTGTGACTTGCCCAAGGTCACACAGCTAGGAAATGTCTGAGGCCAGATTTTAACCTAGGACCTCTCATCTCCAGGCCTGACTCTCTTTCCACCGAGACACCTATGTGTCCTACTTCCTCATCTTTCACACTACAGATGGATTAATTGTCCCCAAACACTTCTTTATCTTTTTAACTTCTATGCTGACAGAAAATCTGTAGTAATTTCTCATTACCTAGTGTATGAAATTAGTATAAAAATGTAATCTCTTACCCACACATGCACCTGAAGTCAGGATGCCAACAAGTCATGTGATTAAGGGGCAGCATGGGCACGTGGAATCCTGACTTTCAGAAGGGACTGCAGGAAGTCCCAGCATGGCCAGTGATGGGTCTGAAAGTCAGGATGCAGGATGCAGGATGCAGACTGTCCAATCAGAGAGCCCCAGTAGGAATGACATCATTGGCTTTATAAAGAGAGGGGACTGAGCAGAATCATGCTCTTTTGGGGAAAGAATTCTTCCTGAACAAGGGGGAGCTCTTTTCTTTCTCTGTAGAGCTCTCTCTTGAACCTCAGCTGAGTACTGGATCTGGGGGAAGTGTGGAAGTGAGTTTGTTTATTTTTAGCTAGGGTGACCTAGTGATTTCTCTCTCTTCCTCTCCTTTCCTCCCCCCTCTAACTTTTACTAATAAATACATAAACCAACATATAGGCTCCAAGAAAATTTTAATCATTATACTAGGAAGTAGAATATAAACTCTAACTAGGCATTCAAGGGCTTACATAATCCAATCCCAACCTACGTCTTAAACTTTGTTTCAAGAATCACCTCTCTGTGAATGACCCCAAAGGTACCCCATAGGAACTTTATAGAAATGTACCCTATATATAGGTACAGCCCTCTTATCTTTCCTAAACTCTGGACCTGTATCGCCAATTATCTATTTCAAACTCTACATGGCCAAAACAGAATTAATTGTATTTTCCCCAAACTCTACCCCTCTTCTCAGCTTGCCTATTTCTGTCAAAGGCGGCACCATCTTTCCATTCATTTCCCTACATTCAACACTGGAGACTCATTCTCTACTCCTCGATCCCTTCCTATTTTCCTTCTCTAGTCAATGGATTGCCAAATCTTGTTTGTTTTCTTTGTTTTTCAAAAGCTCTATCAACTATCCACTTCTCTCCACTCACACAACCCTTATATTAATTTTGGCCTTCAGCATCTCTCCCCTACATTACCACGGCAGTTGGCCAATTACTCTCTCTGCCTCAGTCTCTCCTTTTCAATTTCACACCTGCCAAATTGATGTTTCTAGAGCTCAGCACTGTTCCTGTCTCACTCCTGTCCAAAAAATTCCATTGATTCCCTATTTCTAAGATCAATACAAAGTCCTCTGTTTGACATTTAAAACACTTAATAATTTGGCTCCAGCCTGCTGTCCCAGGCTAATTATTTATTTCTTCTCTCCACACACACTATGGTCCAGTCAAATTGTAATTCTTCCTCCTTCCATTTGCCATTCTATCTCCTTTCTCTGTGGCTCTGTGGTCTGTCTCCGTTACCGAGAACACTCTGTCTTCTCACCTCTTTCTCTTACCATACTCAATTCCCTTCAGTACCTATATGTATCTTTCTTCATCTCCTCGGGTGCTAGTGCCTTGTTCCATTTTTTTTTCTTTAATAGAAGGTCTTACAACCTCACTGAGACAGGAAGTGTAGTGACTACCAATGGACCCAATCCCATTGGTGACTGGCACAGAAGCATTAACCTCTTTTTTTTTTTTCATTACTGAATCATTTCACCTCTCCTTAATCAGCTCGGTGGCCTCTTGCTCCTCCGGCTCACCAAAGTGGTTCTGTACCTAGTGCTGACACCCAATCACTTTAGACTATTGTGGCTAAGAACTTCTGAGCTAAAAATTCTACCAGCTTCTGCCTCCTCGGTAACAGCAAACGGATGTACTCTTTGCTGCCTGTCATTGTTATTCAGTTGTTTTTCGATTGTGTCTGACTCTTTATGTCCCCATTTGGCACTTTCTTGGCAAAGATACTGGAGTGGTTTGTCATTTCCTTCAGCAGCTCATTTGACAGATGAGGAAACTTAGGCAAACAGGGCGAAGTGATCACACAGTCAATAAGTGTTTGAGGCCAGATTTGAACTCAAGAAGATGAGTCTTTGTGACTCCAGATCCAACACTTTATCCATTGTGCCCCCTAATTGCCCTGGTATACTCCGCCATAGCCATTTTACTATTTACTTTCACCATATATTGGTTTTCCCAATATAAACTTATTGAGGACAGATGATTTCGTTTCTCTTTCCAAATCCCCAGCACCAATCAATGTCTGGTATACAATAATAATTTAATGAATGCCTATTGAAGGACTAAATGAATTCTATTCCTACACAGCTACCATCTTCATTTAGGCCCCTAAAACCTTTTGCCTAGATTCCATTTTTATCTTGCCTATCCTGTTCTAATAGCCTCCAAATTGATTTCTCTGCTTCCAGTTTCTTCCCTTCCTAATGTATTCTCCCCACAGTTGCCAAAATAATTGGAACAAAAAGTAGGAGCTCAGAAAAAAAGTGCAAAAAGGCTAGCAAAGTAGGAGGAGGCTAGGCAGCTGAACTGCTGCCTATCCATAGATAGTTGGACCTAGAGTCAGGAAGGCTTGAGTTCAAATCTGAACTTCAACTTTGTGACCTTGAACAAGTCACTTAACCTCTGTTTATTTCTATTTCCTTATTTATAAAATAGGAATAATAAAAAGCAGAACCTATCTCCCAGAGTTGTTGTGAAGGTCAAATGAGATAATAATTGTGAAATGCTTAGCACAATGCCTAGTGCATAATAAGCACTATATTTCTATTGCTGTCATTATGAGTTTTAAATGCCAAGCACTTCATTTTGTATTTGATTCTGTCAGTGATAAGGAGCCCCTGAAATTAATTGAGTAGGGAGTGTCATGATCAGAAGAAACTAAGCATTTCTGACTAAATTCAGTACTATACTTGATCCAGGGTTCTTGGTAAATATTTGTTGAACTGAATCAAATATTGGTCCTGAAAACTATACAACATTGCAGAGGTATACTGGCAAATGGTTAACAATTGGGATACACACACACACACACATACATACAAAAGTAGGTCACATAAGCAAACATAAACATTTAAGTTTAATCTAAATTATTTAACATTTTCTCCATAATTTTCTTAGTCTAGACCTGTAGTGGCGAACCTATCACACACATGCCAGAGTGGGGCACTCAGAGCTTTTTCTGGGCACATGCTCCATGGCCCCAGCCCAGAGTTCACCAGAGTTCGTTACTAGAAAGCAAGAAGGATGTGGGACTGCTGATCTCCTCCCCTTCTCCACTGGTACCCATGGACATTACTTGCCCCTCTAAGAGGTTCGCATCACTGTTCTAGATAATCAAGAAAACAATAAATCAAGTTCTTATTTGTAATGTTTACCAGAGATATAAATGCTCACAATGAAAATTTAACAATCAGCCCTTACCAATATGAGCTAGCTCCAGCACACTCTGACTTAGCTGCTAACCTATGAGATTCCCTTTGAAATTGCTTGCTTTTCCATCACTGGATGTAAAAGAAGCAAGGAAATTGTTTATATTCTGTTATGACTGTGTGTGCAATCACACTGCAGACCTGCATAGATTTCCATAAAAAAAAAATAGCTGGTTTTGTGTATCCAGCCTTTATGTTTCATTTTCTGTATCTGTAAGAGTTTTCGAGCCAATAAATTCATACCAGACCCATTATTAAAGGCAGAAGCAAGAGAATTTTTCTTGATCTCATTTAGGTCACAGACTTATGTAATCATTATTGGGAGACAACCTGGTTTTGACTAGACATGACTAGGCATCTGAAGTCCTTGTTTCAAGACCTAAACCTACTATTTGCTACATCAGCAAGTCACTTAACCTTTCTGAGGCTCAGTTTTCTCATTCATAAAATGGAGATTAAAATAGTTCATTATTTACATAAATACTTTCCTTAAAGATAAGGAAATTGAGAACAAGAGGCTAAGTATATTATTCAAGGCTATCCAAGGCAGGGATTTGAACCCAGGTCTTCTATGGCAAAAGCTGGTATTCTTTCCAAACTGCATAAGACAATAATTCCTGATGTACCTATTTTACAGGGTTGTTATGAGGAACACGTTGAGAACTGTATAAATATCAGTTGTTAAAGGTTCACAAAAAATTAACCTTACCACCGTGACTTCATACCTTCTATTTTCATTTTCCCTTACCCAAGTTTCCTCTTTTTTTCTATAGTGGCCATTCTCAAAACTTTTCTAATTCATTTCTCCTTGGAAAATATATTTTTTCCCATCTCCCATTTTTCCATGTAATAATAACTAGCATTTATATAGTGCTTTAAGATTTGCAAATCACTTTACAAATATTACCCCTTATAATAAAGTGAAAACAGAGTTTCAAGTGAGAGCTAAGATTACATATGTCTTATCTGTTGATACCTTATTGTCCCCCTTCAACCAAAGGAGACAAAACTCCATAATGAGATTAAGAGATCCTGGGCAATGTTTCCTGGTTCTGATACAGCTTGAAAATGGTTATTTATGGCTCAATTTCTCTATGTATGACAATTATAGCTCTGGTAATCAGACTAACTCCTAATTCTGACTGAGATAATGCCCGTCATACCTCTTTGGCTTCTCAGATGGAAGTCATTTGATTAACATAAATGACTAAATATGTTATAAACAGAGACTCGTATGTTTCATAATCAAAACATATTTATTTACACATTCTATAAACACACGTACCCAAAAGACAAAAAGACTTGTTTTTTCAAAGAGACCATGAAGGGTTATGGCATCTTGAAATACTATTGTGTTTACAGATCTGACTCTTTTTTGCTTAGATGACTAATCAGTTCCAGATCCAGGGGCCACCTAGGCAAAGTTGTCAAGTACACATGCTCAGTCCCACCCCCTCACATTTTGATAAGAACTCCCTCCTTACCACCACTTCCTACCTTCTATTTTAGTTTTCCCTTACTCAAGCTTCTTCTTTTTCTATAGTGGCCATTCCCATTCTCAAAACATTTCTAATTCATTTCTCCTGGGAAAATATATTTTTTCCCATCTCCCATTTTTCCATGTAATAATAACTAGCATTTATATAGTGCTTTAAGATTTGCAAAGCACTTTACAAATATTACTCCATTTTATCCTCACAGCCACCCTGGGAGATAGGTGCTATTGTTATCCCCATTTTACAGATGAGGAAACTGAGAAAAATGGGTCATAGAGTTAGTAAGTGCCTGAGACCAGAATTGAGTTCAGGTCTTCCTTGACTCCTGGTACCTGAAACTCTACTTGAAACATTCTAATCCCTGCCTCCTTCTTCCCATAGATATCTGCCCCCTCCTCTGTCCACACCAAAGCCTAAGAAAATCACTGAGTCTTTCCATTAAAAAAAAGAACAGCCATAAGTACCTGTAATTTGCCCTGATCGATGCCATTAGGTCCCAGACTCCACTTTCACATTTAGATACATTCAATCTCCTTCCTTCTGCCACCCAGAACCTGATTCTCAAATTATTGATCTAATCTTTTTAATAAATCAATTGTTCTTGTTCAGTTGTTTCAGACATGCATTACTCTTTGTGACCCATTTGGGGAATTTTCTTGGCAGAGGTACTGGAGTGGCTTGCCACTTCCTTCTCCAGCTCATTTTACAGATGAGGAAACTGAGGCAAACAGGGTGAAGTGACTTGCCCAGGCTCACACAGCTATTAAATGTCCAAGACCAGATTTGAACTCTGGATCACGAGTCTTCCTGACTCCAACTTTGTTATTCTATCTACTGAGCCACCTAGCTGCCCTCCTAAATCAATACTACACTGGTCAATAGTTTACCTTTTCGATTTGGAATGAGGAGTGTTCTATGATTATCTACACAAAGGTTCCCAGAAGGTGGCAGTGTTACATGGCTCACAAACCTCCACCCTACAAATTCGGATGCTTTGAGGCTAGTCCCTAGTAGTTATGGCTCTGAATTTTGGACCAGGAGTTTATTTACCACTCAGACAGAGATGGTGGTTCATGTACGTATTTTCCTATTTCACGTTTTGATGTTATTGTGTAATCCCCAATTCTTGTTCAATATAGAAGTTTGGCCCTCTAATTCTAGGTTTTTTGGTTGGACGAATGCAAATAGGCTTTAGTTATTTATCTATCTGTCATTTCCTATCTTTTTCTATTCTTCATGTATTTAAGGATTTAATGGGGGCATCAAAGACCCAGCATATTAAGTACTTTGTAAAGTGTAAAATGGTGGTTTAAAATATAATATACTTTTTTATGACTGGAAGAAAGGGTAGGAATGTAATAGGGACTAATACACTTAAAATTCTAAAAAATTCCCATTATTATTATTATTAAAATAAGATCTCTAAGGGCCTTTTCAATTCTGAAATTATAAGATTCTATGGCATAATAGCAGACATTTGTATAGTACTTTAAGGTTTGCAAAGCATATTATGTTTACAGATGTATATATATTTACATACATATATACAAATAGATCTGCATATAAAAATCTCATTTGAATCTTACAACTTTGCGGAAAATGCTACAGTATTAATTTCTAAACTTTTTCATATCATAGATTTTTTTGGCAGTCTGTTGAAGCCTATGTACTCCCTCTAAGAATGTTTTTAAAGCATAAAATAAAATATTTAGACAAGGAGCCCAATATTAGCAATACAATTTTTAAATTTTTTTAAGTTCACAAGTCTCCCATTAAGAATTCTGAGAATTACACCCATTTTACAGCTGAGGGAGCTGATATGTAAAGAGTTTAACTGACTTCCCGGATTAATACAGCTAGGAATTATCTAGTAACACAACTCTTTCCAACTTCAAGTTTTATACTCTATCCAGTAGGCAACACTTCCTCTAATGATATGTATTCCAGAATAGAAGAGAGGAGATTTTGTTACTGCTAGATCCTTAAGTTATTTTTAGAGTTATCAGATAGGTTATTTTCATTTTAAAACTATAGGCCCCAGGGGCAGCTGGGTGGCTCAGTGGATTGAGAGCCAGGCCCAGAGATCGGAGGTCCTGGGTTCAAATCTAGATTCAGATACTTCCTAGCTGTGTGACCCTGTGCAAGTCACTTGACCCCCATTGTCTAGCCCTTACCACTCTTCTGCCTTAGAACCAAGAGACAATATTAATTCCAAGATAAAAGGTAAGGATTTTACATTTAAAAACAAACAAAAAAAACTATAGGCCCATTGACCCATTTCTTACCTGCTTAAGAAGCCATTTCTTGTCAGAGTCCTTTTATAGTACATGGTGTCCACACTGCCAGACAACTAATAATTTGTGTTAAATTTATGGTTGGACTGAATATTTAATTGGTCACCAGGGATTATTTAATTTCTAAATACCAAAAATGAATTTCTAAAGTAAAATGGAATTTATGGTAGTTTATTTACAATAGAGAGAAGATATTAAGGAAGAGAGAAAAGGGGGAGAGAGAGAGAAAGAGAGAGAGAGAGAGAGAGAGAGAGAGAGAGAGAGAGAGAGAGAGAGAGAGAGAGAGAGAGAGAGAGAGAGAGAGAGAGAGAACACTCTGGCTTCCTCTGAGCTAGATAGGCCCCAGCCAGGGGAAAGGAGTCTCAAGATGATGGGCCTTTCCCAGAGGTTCATGCCTCCACAAAGGGCAAGGAAGTCAGCATTTACACTCACCACTGTGACCATCTAAAAGGAAAGCAGTCTGAGGTCTCCCGCACAAGCTCCTCCAGGGTCAAGTTCCACAGCCAAGTCCTAGTGTGTCTCTGTTTCCACTTTTAAAGACCTTTTTCTTTTGTGTCACTTCCCCTAAATTTTAGGTCTACCAATCACAGCTGATGCTCCACTCCAGGACTGCCCACTCTTTCACACGTGGGTCACAAACTTCCCACTCAATGTACGAAATGGGTGTTCACACCTTTTTGTGGTTAAAATCCAAAATGGGTAGAACTTTAAGTACTGTGCTTTACACTTTCAGGGATTAATATCTAAAAATAGGGGATTACAATTTAATCTTCACAATCAAAGAAGAGCTAAATACCTTCATTGTTACAATCAGGGGAGAGCCAAATCCAATCTTCACATTTGGTAGGTTGTCCTCTATGTTCAATAGCTACTTAATTTGTTCTGGAGAGTTTCTTTCTCATTGTCTTACCCAGGAAGTAAACTCCATCCTAATAATTAATAGCCAAGTCAGTCAATAAACATTTATCAGGCACTTATGTGCCCCCAAAAGTACCAGGCTCTGGAGAAACAAAAAGAGGTAAAAGACAGTCTCTGCCCTCAAGGGGCTCACAATCTAATGGGGGGAGACCACAAAGAAAGAAATATGTACAAACAAGCTATTTACAGGATAAATAGGAAATAATTAACAGAGAGAAGGAAATAGAATTAAAAAGGATTGAGAAAGACTTCCTGTAGAATGTAGGATTTTACTTGAGTCTTAAAAGAAGCCAGAGAAGCCAGGAAAAGACAATATTCCAGGTATGAGGGATAGCAAGAAAAAAAAAATCTCATTCAAGAGATGGAATATTGTCTTGTTCATGGAACAGTGTCACCGGATAAAAGTGTATATAGCAGGAAATAAGGTAGAAGAAACCTAGAAAGGTTGGAGATAATTAAATTATGAAGGGCTTTGAATAGCAAACAGGTTTTTGATCCTGGGGGGCATAGGGAGCCACTGGTGTTTATTGAGTTGTTGGGTGACATGGTTGGAGCTGTGCTCTAGGAAAATCACTTTGGTGGTTGAATAGAGAATGGACTGGACTAGAGATAGACTTGTGGCAGGCAGACCCACCAGCGGGCTATTGCGATAGTCTAGGCACAAACCTGGATGAGGGCTAGCACTAGAGTCATAGCAGTGTTCAGAAGAGTGAAAGGAGAATATTTGAGCAATGATATAAAGGTGAAATCAATAGGCTTTGGCAATAGATTGGATGGGGGGGGGGGTTAATGGTGAGAGGTAACAAGGAATCAAGGATGACACCTAGATTGTGAGCCTGAAGATGGTGTTTCCTTCTTCAGGAAAAGAGGAAGGTAGGAGGTAAGGAGGTTTTAGTGGAGGGAATAATGAGTTTGGTTTGGAACATACTGAATTTAGGATGTCTAATGGATGCACAAATTCAAGATGTCTGAATGGCATGGAAGTCAACAGAGAGGTTAAAGCAAAAGAGGTTATTTTGGGAATCATCTGCATAGAGATGGTAATTAAATCCATGGAGGCTGATGAGATCACCAAGAGGGAAAAATTGTATATAGAGAGAAAAGAACTGAGTTGGGACATTGTGAGACCTACAATTAGAGGATGTGATCTGGATGAGAACCCAACAAAGGCAACAGGAGCAGATAAGTGGGAGTTGTACCAAGAGAGAATGATGCCTCAAAAAACTAGAGAGAAGAAGATATCAAGGAAGAGAGCATGAACAAGTGTCAAAGGCTATGAAGGGGCCAAGGAGATATTTTTTGTGGGAATGTCTCAAATCCTCTTTTTTCTGTTAAAAAAAACTCAACTTTTTGTATTGATGCTTAGATCCTAGTTTGAAGGATATGTTTGGAGTTTTGAACTTCTTTACTTTGAGGAATATACTTTCTTTTTTTTTCTGTGATTTACTCTTGCAGCCTTATATTAGAATTTTCTTTCCTTCATATTGAAAGTCTTTCTCCTACAAAATATGCTGCGTATTATGGAACTGTTAAATTGAACAACTTTAAGTCTTGGAGTGTGATGAATAAAGTGTTCTTTTCATTTTTTTTCTGTTGGTGATATGTGAATTCTTTTTATTATTTTTTTTTTCCTAAAACCCTTACCTTCTGGAACCAATACATTGGTTCCAAGGCAGAAGAGTGGTAAGGGCTAGGCAATGGGGGTTAAGTGACTTACCCAAGGTCACACAGCTGGGAAGTGTCTGAGACCAGATTTGAACCTAGGACCTCCTGTCTCTAGGCCTGGCTCTCAATCCACTGAGCTACTCAGCTGCCCCCCTGTGAATTTTTTAAAATAATGCTTTGTTGTTTGTGTGCAGATGTTCTGATCAATTTTCTTTCCTAAATTATATATTCAGATTTTTAAATTTTTTTCATGTTCCTCTGAGAGATCTATGATCAATAAATTTTTTCCTAATCATCATATCATCAAATTCAATCCATTACTTTGGCTTATACTGGATTCATATCATGTGTGGCTTTTTGTTTTTTTCTACCATATTTTCTTCCCTTCTGTACTTTCATATTCCATATTTGTTTCACTCTCACAGTCATTTAGAGAGATTTTTCATTATGGATTCAAATTTTTAAAGTAATATGAGTGAATTTTCATTCCCAGTTGAATGCTTCAAATTATTATTGTGGAATTTTTTGTGGAATTATAATGAATTATTCTAGAATTTCTTCTTTGCTCTCAGAGCAGTCTTAAGTATTCTGCTCTTCATTAGGCTTTGGTTCGTTTTCCTTCACAGCACGATATTTGTTAAAATGAGTTTCATATTCGCTTTGAAGTTGTATTCATGCTTTCTGGGTTTGTGTTCTCCATTGATTTTTTTTTAACTAGTTTTTCACTAGAATTTTTTTCTCTTGATACTTTTGGTGTTTAAACTTTTTTATTTATAGCCTCATCACTATCTTTCGGGCTCCTCTCCCTTTGCTGATAGGTAGATCACCAAGGCGGGGCTACAAATCTGTCTTAGTCTCTTTAGGTCATGGGTTTTAGAATTTGCTGGTCTTAGTCTTCGCCCTGAGTAGCCCCTGGAGGGACAGGATTAGTGTCACTTGGGTGTCAATTTACCTTATTTCATGTACAGCCTGGGATAATTTCCAGAATTTACTCCCTCCTTTTTCCTTCTTTCCTTCTCTTGGGTGGTCAGGCTCAACATCTACCACTTGTTGCAGTGTGAGGGTATTTTAACCAGGATAAATATAAATATTTGAACTATTTATAACAAAATCTACTCTTCCACTCCATTCTTCTCCCAAAGAAACTGTGAATTAGGACAATCTATAGCTACCTAGAGTGTGCTAGCTTTTTTTCCTAGATCTACTTTCACTAAGAAAAAGTTGAAGGCCATCTCTGAGCAAATATAGCAAATATTTAGATTATGGAGCTTTCTAACATGAGAGAGGATTTCATTTAGGACTGGTAATTAGAGATGAGTATCAAAGATTCTGCCCATATCTAGGAAGACAAGAGAAAGTCTTTAAATCAGCTTTGCACTGCTTTTGGTACTATCATATCCTGGTCAAACACAGGTTTGTGTTACATCTTTCTGAGGGTCTTTTTTGGTTCATGATTAGAACATTTTAAGATCCAGAACTTGGAATCTATCTAAGAGTAGGCCAGCCTCTGAGCCATGTGTCTGATTCTTTTGGACCAAACTCAATCTACCAATTATTTGCCAGATTTCCTGGCAGTGGGCATTTTTGTAACAGATACATCTGCATTAATGATGTTTTCCTTCTGCTTCCTGGAGGGAACAGCACAAGTACTAAACAGACACAGTTGGAATATTTGGTTACAAGAATTAAAGGGGAATAGCACATCAACAATGTCCCCTTCAGGTAGTACCATTCCCCAGAGTTTACTATAGTGTTCTACCTTAATTTCCAGAAAGAACTGGATTTTCTTGTCCAGTGTGAGTTGTCCTTGAGTAAGTAGCCCCATGGTTTGGTTTCCCTCAGTAGCAGGTAGCATATTTCATTGGGTTCAGGAAGACAGAGATACAGAGAAGAATGGAATTCTAAGAGATTATATCATCAGATAGAGAAATGTCAGAATTTTTCATTAAGTGGAACACTTGTGGATAATAATGTTATCCAAGGTGTATTATCCCTAGGTATGGCTGAAGTGAAGTGAAGGTCGCAGAATTTGAAGAAACTGAGGAAGGAATTGGTTAGGGAATTTTATTGCGTAACAACATGGATGTTGAAGTGCCCAGGCACAAGCACAGAAGTTGAGGAGGAGAGGAAGATAGTGATCCAGGAATTAAATTCCTTGAGAAAGGATGGAGAATAAATTGGGAGGCAATAGCCAATGTGATTTGAATAGGGTGGAAAAAACTTATGCTATTAACTTCAATGGAGAAGTTACTGAAGGATTATAATAAAGGGTGAGTGTGGATGTGGCAATGGAGAGCAAAGAGTATTCCAAATGCCTCTCTAGGACTAATGTTTCAAGGGGAATGAATAAAGATGCTGGAGAAGGAGACCAGTGTTTTCTAAGAGCCAGCAAGTCTCACTTAGAACAAAGGGGCATGAGATAAAGAGGTCCAGAATTACGAGAAATGTATTATGTGTGAAGAATGGACCAGAGAGTACAGAGAGTTGAGAAAGGGAGACCAATTAGGAGACTTGCAGCAGTCCAATGGGAAGATGATGAGGTCCTAGACTCAGGTAGCTGTGATGTGAGTCAAAAAGAACTGATATAAGAGATATTGAGGAGGTAAAATGAATGCCTTGGGAACTGATGGGAAATGGGAAGGCAAGAAAGAATATAGAGTCAAATATGAAACTAGCTACCAGAAAAATAGCATTTCTAGGATTGTATCAGCAACTATAAATTATAAACTGTAGTTGCCAGAATTTTATAGGCAATATAGGCACAATGGTCTTAATCACATAGTTCAACTCTTTGATTTTAGTTATGATTTGATTAAAGATTTTCTTTTATTTCATGCAGTCCCCAGTGAAGTGGAGGTACATTTTGTAGTTTGGAACCTCTTCCTGTTTTATCATTGTATGCCACATCAAAAGAGAGGTTCAATTACATTGACATCCTAAGTTTAGTGTCCATTCAAAATTCCTACGGAATCATCCCTATCATCCCCAAATGCCAGACCACAGCTAATTATCCCATTGCTATCACTTCACTTGCTTTTCTCAAGTCCCAACTGAATATCATACTTGGGCATTTTGGCTCATTGTGTTCTCCTCAGTGTCTTCCGATCTTTCCCCATTAGCTGGAGGACAACTCATGCTGTCCATCAGACCTACAATTCCAAAATTTTCATGCCACCAGGTCCCAGAACCTTACCACAAGACAATTCAATCTGAATGTTCAGTAATATTCCTCCCCACATTTTAGAATTTTGCAGTCCCTTGTAATCTCACCTATAGTACTTGTGACCTATTAAATATTAGCATCAAAAGAAAAAATCAGTACTAGAAAAAGAATGATTAACCCAGGATCTTATGTAATCAATCACCTTAGTGTTACATTCAAAATAAATATACATCAGTAAAACATGTAATATAGCATAACATTCAATACTAGTCCAACACAAAATATCATTTGAGAGGCTGATTCAGCAATTATAGGTCTAAATTACATACAGGATCTACTATATACATAGCAATATATCGATATCCATAGCACTGAAGCAAATATGAATGACAAGCAAAACTAAAACAATGATAATTGTAGACTTATATAATGAAAAATATAAAATAATGGCAACATATACATATACATAACTAGCTCACAGTAGAAACTATGTAAAGTTAAACTAATGTAACTATAATATATGCATGTATTAATACAAAAACAAACAAGACAAGAAGAAAATAAAAATAGAAGCATATTCAATTCACCAGTTGAGCTGTTGGACTTTGTGATGATTCTACTAAACCAGCAGATTTTTGAGATAGTCCCTGAGAACCATCACAGACCTAGAAATTTTTCTAAGATCTTTCCTGCAACAGTTGGGAGTCAGAGATCTAGATTGTGTTCCTGTAACACAATTTAAATTTTCCCTTTAGCTATTCCTTCTGTTCTTTTGATTCAAAGGAATCCTCAAAGTCAAATTCCTCTGGAGAAGAGCCAGTGGCTTCTATGATGCTCATTGTCACTCCTTGACCCTCTCTATCCTCTTGTAGGATTATATATAAACTACATAAATGGTCAAAGCATGGAGGAATTGGATCTTAGCTTGTTGTTTGCAACATTTTGCCAATAACTTGGATCAATTAGCATTGGTTTTAATTAGACTGACATTTAGTAGACACAATGACATTAGAATATCCATTTTGCCTTAATGGCCCAACCATTATATACCAAACAGGAGTAGTTTTTGCCATTCAATTTTCCAAGGCCTTCTGGAGCTCATAAAGATATTTTCTTCAAATACCTTATGAAATGATTGGAATGAGTATGGTGGTCTTTTGTGCTCCACTACCTAAGAAAACACTCCAATTCATATCTACAGTTCTCAACATCCCCTCCTCATAAGGTAATGCTCACTGTGGAGACTATTCTACAGTAATATTTGGAGAAAGATGGGTACGATCTTGATGCTGGAAAGCCAAGGATTGCTAATTGAATATAAAAATACATTTGGAGATATTGAGCTATGGGATAGAATGGGGAGTGGCTAATTGAAATTTTCAGGAAAGAGTTGAGCAACCAGCTAAATGATCCCTCCTGAGACACTTACCAGCTATGAGGCCATGGACTTAACTTCTCTGGGTTTCATCGTCCTCATTAGTAAAACAAGGGAGTCAGACCTAATGATCTCTGAGGTCCCTTCCAGCTCTAAATCCATAATTTAATTGTCATTTGATCTTTCAGAAGAACATTGAGGTAGCAAAAGTGTCATTGACCATGAAATTCAGTGATTACTTGGAGATATGGAGAAAAGGATCATAATTTTGCCTGAAAACAACCAGGGAAAAAGCAAGACAGCCCAGGAGCAGTGCATTTGAGAGCTAGGAGACTAAAGAGGTTCCAGTTACCTGCCAAGGAAAGTATGTTTCAAGAAAGGCATTGATTGACCTTGTTTTAGATGTGGGGAACCAAATCATCTCACTCAGAACTACAGACATGTCATGTAAGGATACAAAAGGTAAAAGTAGGTAGTAAGGAGACAGAAAACTTCTTCTGTAGATAGCAGCTGGCCAAGAATCAAGAGGAGAATTTGAGGAACTGAAGAACTCGCTTGCCATGCTTGCCCTCACAGGGTTAATACTTTAGTCATCTTGAAAGGAGAAAATTAGGAACAGCTACTTTCTGATAGACTCTGAGCCATCAGAAAGTTATATTGCCGAGAGCATGAAAGGGATCTGAGGATAGATTTCAAGGAGTCCATGAATCTAGTTAAGAAAAAAACCAGATCTTTATTTTTTTACTAACCTTAACATTCACTAAATTTAGAATTTCCTTAAAAACTTCATTCTGAGAAGGGGTTTATAGACTTCATCAGACTTCAAAGAGTCCATGATACATATACACAAAGTTAAGAATAGCTGGCCTTGGGATTAGGGTCTGTCCCCCCCAAAAGAAAAGGACAGGAGTCGAATCTGGTGATTGTGGAAGGATGATCTTAGCAGGAGGAGGACTATTGGGGTAAGAAACCATTTCCTTCCCTTGGCAAGCAGAGGGCAGTAGAGGACAACTAGTTCTGAGAGTCATTACTAGCCTAGTGTTTAGGGGTGGTGATTGGGTCACCAGCAGAGGAATCCCTTTATTGAATGGCGCGCTGGTTGATGAAATTTTCCTGAACCTCATCTTCCAAACTACTGAGGCATCTCAGCATACCCCTAAGAGTTCTAGCTACAATTAAAGACCAAGAACTGCATCTATAATAGGAATACAAGGATTTATTAGATTAGTGCAAAAAGTTAATTGTATCACAAAGTACATTCAACTCCTTTCCACCTCCTTCTATTTCTCATCTCCAATATTCTTATTCTCAGTTCATATCCACAATTCTCAACATTCCCTCCATACAAAGCCAGGTTTGTTGCGAGGATTCTTTCTACAGTAATATTTGGAGAAAAATGGATACTATGATCTTGATGCTTAAAAGTGAGGGCAATAGACTACTTGTTGAATATAACAATATATTTTGGGACAGGATATGGAGATATAGAAGAGCGTAAAGACCCTATATTTGGACTAAAGTGGATTTGTGGGGAGCTTGTGAGAATTGTGTGAATGACATCCACACTTTTTTCAGATGCTGAAAATACTAGATAGAGCCTTTGGCTTTGCCAACACCCAGTTAATCTTTATTTATTTATTCAATGATACGCTTGGCTGTAAACACTTTTTCCCAGCACATTCTTTGTGTCTTCATTATCCTTAAATCTGGAAATACAAAGAAAAAATAAAAGGCAGACCTGTTCTCAAGGAGATCATAGTCTAAATCTAATTGTTTTTGTGTGCCTGGATGAAATTTCAATGTTTTCATATTGTCAGCAGGAATATATTTCCCATATAAATGTCAACTCATTTGTATTGTGGCACCTTAGCCAGTTGGGACTACAGATCAGAGAAATGTGCCTTCTCTCAACTGTGGGTAAACTAAGGATTCATTTTAGAGACAGATGGAATATAAAGGTACCTAGAATGTGTGCAAATAACAGAAAACTGAATGATATCTCCTGGAGTGGTTCTTCCTAGGAACCATGTTAGTCATTTTCAATTAATGGAAACCTTAATTCCTTCTGTGAAGGGGGTAACATTAGGGACATGTGAATTTTAAAATTCACATTTTCTACCTCCCTAACCTCCTGCCCATTTGTAAGGGGGTGGATAGTTTGATATAGGTTCATCTCGCACTTTTATGTAATACATATTTTCATATTTCTCATCGCATGATGGAAGACACACATCACACATACAATGGCAATTTCATGAAGGATATTTCTTAGAAGATGACATGCTTTGATCCTCAGATTCTAATAGTTCCTTCCTACCATTTTCATCATGAATCCCTTGTAGTTATCTTGGAAACTTGCTTTGCTGATAATGGTTTGGTCCTTCACAGTTGATTATTCATTGTATAATATTTTTGTTACTGTATAGTGTTCTTTTGCCTCTGCTCACTTCACTTTGTGTCAGTTCAAAAGAGTCTTTCCAGTATTTTCTGAATTCATCTTGTGCATCATATCATATGGTGCAATAGTATTTGATGAAAACCATATACCACTACTTGTTCATCCAATCCCCAAGTGATAGACAACCCCTAATTTTCCAATTCTTTGCCATGGCAAAAAGAGCTGCTATTAGAGATATTGCTGGGTGAAAGACTATGCATAGTTTTGTGGCCCTTTGAGCCATATTCCATATTGCTTTCTAGAATGGTTGTATCGGTTCACAGTTCCACCAACAATGTATTAGAGTCACAGTTTTCCTGTATCCCCTCCAACATTTGTCATTTTCCATTTTGTTTTTGTTAGCCAATCTGGTAGGGGTGAGGTGATAACTAGGAGTTGTTTTAATTTTCATTTATCTAAGTGATAGTGATTTGGAGCATTTTTTTCATATGGCTAGTGATAGTTTTCGTGTCTTCCTCTGAGAATTGCCTGCTCATAACCTTTGACCATTTCTCAATTGGGGAATATTTTGTATTATTATACATTTGACTCAGTTCTCTATATATTTGAGAAATGTTGCTTTTGCCAGAGATACTTGCTATAAGTTTCCCCCCAAAATTTATTGTTTCCCCTTCTAATCTTGATTGCATTGGCTCAAACCTTTTTAAATTTAATGTAATCAAAATTATCTATTTCACTTTTTGTAATGTCCTCTATGTCTTATTTGGTCACAAATTCTTTCCTTATCCATAAGTCTGACAGTTAAACTTTTCCATGTTTCTCTAATTTGTTTATGGTGTCACCCATTACTTCTAGATCTAGTATCCATTTATCTTGATGGATGGTATGAGATGTTGATCCATGCCTGATCTCTGCCAAACTGCTTTCTAGATTTCCCAGCACTTTTTGTCAAATAGTAAGTTTTTTCCCCAAAAGCTCAAATGGATTTTTTAATTTATCAAACACCAAGTCGCTATGGATGTTAATTGCCATGTGTTTATTATATAATCTATTCCATTGATCCACCACCCTTTTTCTTAGCCAATACTAGATTGTTCTGATAATTACTGCTTGATAGTATAGGTTGATATCTGATACAGCCAGGCCTCCTTCCTTCATATTTTTTTTATTAATTCTATTCTTGGCCTTTTGTTCTTCACAAAATTATTTTAAAAGCAAACAATTTTTTTTGTCCTTAGCTCTCCCTAACAACTTCAGATAATTCTAAACTTTAGTACTCCTAATGTTTTTATAGGACTAAAACAACACTTTTGCATACATAATAAATTATTTGTCTCTGGGTTTTAAAAATCTAGGTTGATTGATAAGTTCTTTATATACTCATATAAATTTCCTTGATCCCCTTCCTTTCATCAGAAGAATTTGTTTCTTTATGTGTCTTTAGAGTTTAATTCTTCAGATAAAGGATCATGGAATAACCTTCAGGATGCAGTCCATAAGGTTATGAAGTTGTATAGAGGGGTTGAAGTTAGCTTCAAAGTTAGTGAAGTTAGTGAAGGAAATAGAAGTTAATTGATATTTATTTTAGTGCTAATTATTGGTGACTAAAAGTAGGAGGAACCCTCTCTTCTAGGTTGATTTCCTCTGAAGCATTCTACCTATCCTATCTCTGAACTCTTTAAATTTAGTTCTTTTAAAATTTTGGATATCTTTTTTTTAAAAACCCTTACCTTCCATCTTGAAGTTCATACTGTATATTGGCTCCAAGTGGGAAGAGTGGTAAGGGCTAGGCAATGGAGGTTAAGTGACTTGTGTCTGAGGCCAGATTTGAACCTAGGACCTCCTGCCTCTAGGCCTGACTCTCAATCTACTGAGCCACCCAGCTGCCTCCCAGATATCTTTTTGACTATACCCAGATTTCCCCCCCTTTTCTATTACATATTCTAAAATGGGGTGGAAACTTCTCTTCAAGATTCCCAACATTTTTCCTTTATATTCTAGTAACCAGTTTTTAATTGCTGCTAAAAGTCCAATCCAGAATAAAATTTTCCCTTGTTGGGTCTTCCAGATTTTTAAGGTTGAAATTATTATTCAGCCAAGTCCAGAAATTATGAACTGCTCTGCCTTTTGCAGATAAAAATATCCAGCAGGTGTCAAAATAACAGTTTGTACATTGTACACTGTAGTCCATTCTAGGCTTGTGATGTTTTTCAAATTCATCATCTATTTCCTCTTTCTGTCCAGGTGGTCTGTAGTATATTCTGATGATGATACCTCTTTAGTTTCTGCCTCTATTGTTCTTTTCTCAAATATTCTTCACTAGGTTTCTCCTTTCAAGTTTTTGTATTTCTTCACATGTAGAAATCTTTTTAACATCTGATGCTACTCCACAACCTTTTTACATATTTCACTTGTTTTAAATAAAGTATATTCTTTGGAAACCACATTCTAGTCAGAGTCTCAGTGGTGGACAAATTTGCTTCCATGTATTAGAATCTCTAGTTTATCTCATTTGTTTATAATGGGGGATAGATAATAGGACTCATTCTTGACCAGAATACCACTTATGCAATTGCCCATATAAAAGACTCTTGGGATCCAGCTTCCAGGAGAGTTGTGCTGATGTTTAGTGGACCTGCCTTGGAGAAATAGGTAACATATAGAGGCAATTTGTATCAGGTTGGTCGATTAATATTAACAATGAAGTTAATAGAAGCCTCTTTATTTGTAGCTGCAATTGTGGAGCTAGAATTGGGGTAAGAGGAATGCATGTAAAAAGCACCAGTCTATGAGAAACCCAGACTCTTCTCTTTGGCTGACTGTTCTGGCTGACTATTCTGTCATCAGTGTTTTGGTGAAAGAAGAGAGACTATATTTTTAAAGAAGGGGCTTTAGACCTTTGCCATCCATGGGCCATTGAATATAGATCTTGATTCTTTGCCTTGGCTTTTCTTCTTTCATTTTAGAAGAAAGAAATAAATCTGAAGTGTACAACATTGTGAGTTTTGGAAAGTCTGGAGAACAAGGTTCAGGAATCTGAGAATTAAACCTTTGCTGGGTTTTAGAGCCAGTCTAGCATTGATACTCCAAGGATCAAGGAATAACCTTTTTAGACCTAGCCCAGTAGGTTTATAAGGTTGTATAGAAGAAGAGAAGCTAGGAAAGGAGAAAGAAGTGAATCAATATTAATTGGTTAAATAGAATTAGGATGCCACTCATTGGTGACTGACAGTGGCAGGAATATACCCACTGATTCTTGTTTGGGGCTTGAGTATTTGAGAAAACACATTAATAGGATACCTCTAATACTTTGAGGGTGAGATATGAACAGTCTTAATTGGTGAGAGTAAGACTAGAGAGAGTTCACACTACATATTGATAGCTATCTCAGGCCATGTATTTTTTTTTTTGCTGGATCATTTTGGGGATTTTTGACTCTTGAATTTCTGGATAATCTATTATTTCTACATCATAGCTATTTTCTATATCATTTAGCTTGGTAGATCATAGGATCATACATCTATAGTTAGAAGAAATAAGGAGAATAAGCAATTACATAATACCTACTATGTGCCAGGCAGTATGCTGAGCCCTTTTTACAAGTATACCTATATGTATATATATGCATATATATATATATATATATATATATATATATATATATATATATATATATATATATAATTTGATTCTCACAACAACCCTTCAAGGTAGGTGCTGTTAGTTAAGGAAATGGAGACAAACAAAGGTAAAGTGCCATGCTCAGGGTCACAGAGCCAGTAAATGTCTGAGGTCAGATCTTCCTGACCCTATACCTAGCACTCCATCCACTGTGACACTGCTTTAAGTATACATGGATTGTTTAAGGAGGACTAGAACCTCTGGTGTGAGATCTCGCCAGTGTTCTGTGTATTATGGCACCACCTAGCTTCCCAGAGAAGACCAGCACTTCTGGGGCGAGGGCTTGCTGAGCCCTTTACAGGGATGCTCATCCAGTTTTGGTGTCTATCTTTTACCCAACTCTCACCTGTAGCACCAGGAAGCTGTAGCATGCGTAGGGGCTACTCCTTTGTCAAACTATCTTGGCAGATGGGCTAAACCAGGCTTAGAGTAACTGGCAGGACTCATACCCATCAGTGAGTGAGGGGATGTCTCCTTCAAGCATGCAAAGATTTCCCCTTGTAGAATGGGTGGATGAGAACCATTTGTTCCAAAGGTCATAAAAGACAGCAGAAGCAGGAATTATGGATCATTTAGAGCTTGGTCAGATGTTAAAGATTCCAAAGTCCTCTACTGCATCCAGGGCCATTGCCAGGCATCCTGACTTTTGATGGCTCTAGAAGAGTGAATGAAGCTTATCCTTTGGTGCAACTCTGCCTCGCTTAAATCCAATTCAGGCAGGAGTCAAGACAACACCTGTGATATCATTGGTCCTCTTTGAAAATGAAGGATGAAGAAAATCCCTCCTAGTAAAAGAAGCCTTTCCTGGTCTCCCTGAATACTAGTGCCTTCTCTCTAAGATTATCTCTACTTGTGGGCTCCTCTATTAGACTCTGAGTTCCTTGAGAGCAGTGATTACTTTTGTCTTTCTTTGTATCCCCAGGACTTAGCACAGTGTCTTGAATATAGGAGGTGCTTAATAAATCCTTGTTGACATGCTTTACAGTAAGTGTCAAGGGCTCCACCCCCATCAGGAACAAGCATTTCACCTAGGTTTAAGCTGCTTTCAGTATTGATAAATCCTGTTCAAACCACCCAAACATTTGTGTGAGTTCCAAAGTGTCATACAAGACAAAACAATAATAAACAGCAACAATATAGTATATTAAGGTTTGTAAAGCATTTTACATGTGTCATCTCATTTGATTCTAACCCCAACCTTGTAATGCCTTTATTATCCCCATTTCACAAGTAAAGAAAGTAGAACTCAGGTAAATGACTTATCCAGAGTGACAGAGCTTAATAAATAAATGCCTAAGATAGAATTCTGAACTCAAGTCTTCTTGAATTGAAGTCCAGTCTTCTATCAACTATACCATCTAGCAGCTCAATAGGAAGACAGGCATCAGGTAAGCTAAGAAGTTTGAAATGGCTCATTTGTGTGAGTTTGTGGTTCCCCCCTCCCCCCTATCTTCCCTGGTGTTGAATTTTCTGTAACCCCCAGGAGAGCTGTCAGTCAGGGGCTTATGTGATGTATCTGTTTTTCCCTGAAAGTCTTCTGTGGTATGGTAGGAGAAATAACTATAAAGGTTTCTACCATGTAGGCAAGGCTAATATTTTTTCTTTTTAAAAAGTCCAAGAAGACATTCTGGAGCCTTGAATGGTCCTAGGGACCAAGGTTAGGGTGATTCATGTGACTTCTTGGTCATCTAAGGGCACAAAAAAGACCATGAAGCCCATGAAGAGTCAATGCCCCTCAATAGTGATGAATGTATCATTGCCCTTCAAATCTCTGTTGCCTGCTGGTCTGACTAATTCTATATGGAAATGAGGGGAACCATGTTTACCTGTACATATCTTTTCTATGCTATGATGAAGTAAACCTCCTATTATTAGATTTCAATAATATATTAGTATCTCATTTCATTTCAGTTTTCAACCCAAACTACCCGAGTGGCTTAAAGTAAGTAGTCTATGATCAGGTTCTGTACTATTTATGAACCAGAGCACAGAGTATATCCAAGAAAGACTTTAAAGCCTAATGTATACTGCAGATTTTGCCTCAGAATTGAGTAGAACAAGTCCTTCACAATGAATTTTAATCCCCCATGACTGGAAAAGATTAGTTGTAGTCATCTTTATGACAGACAGCAACAGGAGCTAATTTAGATGTGTTTTGTCTTGAGAAGAACAGAAACTACTGATTCTTGATCACATGGGTACAGGGAATGACATTTCTAAAACAAAAATAGTAGGAAGTTTCCTTTCAAATTAGATTAATATAAAATACTCCAAATGGCCTTTTCTCAAAGTTCTACAAAGTGGAGATGATATGTTTTTGGTGTAGTAGGAAAAACACTGGATTTGGAATCAGAAGAATTCGGTTTGAATCCCAGCTCTGCTACAGCCTATCTCTATAACCTTGAGATGTTTCATTACCATTTTAGACCTGTTTTTATAACCATATGGTGGGAGAGAGGCAGGAGAAGTTGGTGTTCCTGACCAAGTTGGTGAGTTTTCCATTTGTTTCTGAGTTCCAATGTGCTGTGTCAAGAAGAAATTTTGAATTCTTTAAGCATTGCATACTCAGAATGTAGCCTTTTCTCCAGATGAGAAAGATGTCCTAGATCAGTGATGGCAAACCTTTTAGAGGGCAGGTAATGTCAGAAATGTCCTCGGTCACCAGTGGAGAGGGGAAGGGGAGCAGCCCACCCCTCTGTTCCTCTAGCTTTCTAGTTACAAACTCTGGCAAACTCTGTGTTGGAATGACAGCACACGTGCCCACAGAGAAGACTCTGAGTGCTCCCTCTGGCACATGTGCCATAGGTTTGCCACCATGGTCCTAACCTGTATCATATTTGAAGACAGTCTTACAGGTAATTCTAGATTTGAGAAATGAGGAATCACACCTTTTAAAGAGAGAAGGGGCTTTTCAGATGCAGATGGAGAAAGAGAAAGATTAAATACATACTGAAGTTCCTACTTAGAAAGTAAGACCAGTAAACTACTCAGAAAATTCAAATTTTATTGGAAAAGGATTATTTGCTCTACAGCCTGAGAGTATATTTGCCTTCCAGCAGAAGTCTAGACAATAAGGTAATATTAGGAGTATTATGGAGACTATGTAAGAAAGATAGACTCAGTGTCAGAGTGTTGTCCCAATAACAGCCTCAAGAGTAGTTTCCTTCCAGGGCATCTAGTTTGTATAGTGGATAGAGTTCTGGGCTTAGAGTGAGAAGACTTATCTTTCTGAGTTCAAATCTAGTCTCAGATGTTTACCAGTATATGACCCTGGGCAAATCACTTTAACCATGTTTGTCTCAGTTTCCTCATCTGTAAAATGAAATGGAAACAGAAATGGCAAACCATTCCAATAACTTTTCCAAGAAAACCCCAAATGAGGTCACAAAGAGTCAGATGGGACTGAAATGACTCACTACAACATAGTTGAGTGGCTGTTCTAGTGCATGTTTTCTCTACTTACACTTATCCATTTTAAATTATTTTTTTATTTAATCTTTTTCGGCTCCTAAGTCCTTTGTGTTTTCTTCACTTTCTGTAGGATAAAATGCCTGATTGGCATATGCTAAATTAAGTGATTATATCAAAGTTGGAGACCCATTTTTGAAGAAACTCAGACATGAGCAATGCCATGAATATTCTAGGAGATTTTCCTGGAGTAACTTATTGTGGGGTTGATGTTCCCAGAGAGAAAAATGGCCTTTCTTATCAAGACTGGGGGCAAGTGGATGAGTGGGGAGGGAGATATCAGCCCTGAAGATCAAAGCCAATCTGTGTAAGAGTCTTTGAGGGCCCTGGGCCACAGGTACATTTGTAAAATGAGAATATTGGTCTAGATTATCAAAGATCCATCCCGGTTCTAAAGTCTATGGTTATGTTTTGATCAGAAAGAGGGATATTTGGTCATCTTTAGTACCATGTTGCCCTAAACAATTATAATTTCCCCATTTGGTACATAGAAAAATGGTAAGAGCTGACTCAATTTCCCTTTGCTTTGCCATGAGGCTAAATGCCAAAATAAGGCACCGAGATGCCTTTAAACCTGAAAAAGTTCAACAGAAAGAGATTAATGCCACCCTCTTCTCCAGTAGAAGTTGGAAAGAGACGTAGAGGCTGATCTCTGAGATCAGAGTCCAGGCTGGTGCTTTCACGTGAAGCCCAGACCCAAAGAGTCTCTGAAACTCCATCAAGGTTACAAAGCTAATTAGTGAGACAAACAAGACTAGAACTCAGATACAGGACTCCCAGCCCCCACATGTTTTCTCTACATCATGCTGGGCCCTAATTCATTCTAGCAGTTAGAAATCAATTAACTGGCATTGAGAGGCCCTCAAGATAAACTAGCCTTTCTCAAATTATATCCACATTGTTGGAGTAAACTGTTTCCTAGACTACTCCAACGTGCCCTGCTCTCATGCTCGTTTAGATTATATTGGGTGGGAGGCCCCGAGGCCTCGGTGCTAAGGGCACAGGGAAGGAGTGGAAGGTTGGGAACTCATCTGTTTCTCATCTTCCCTCTTCACAATCCAACCATTCCAGAGAAGACCCTGATAAAACAGACATTTGCCACTCAAGGACCTCGATTTCAAGGTCCCTCGTTAGGGGTGTTCAAAAGATCTTTGGGATAACAACCAGACCTGGCCCGAATGAGCTGTCATATTGTCTCTGGGGGAGCCAAGAGGAAATAAACGGCCTCCATCCTTTTCCTTCTTATTTAATTCAAGAGGAAAGAATAAAATGGAGAAATTACTGAAAGTGAAGAGGTCTTGCGAAGCTGCTGAAACTGGTCTATCATTTGAACCTCCTAAAGCAAACGATTTCTTTATTCCTTAAAAGGCTCAACCTTGAAGAAACTGCAGTCTGTCCCTCTCCCTCCAATGCATGTTGTGAACACTTCATCACCGCACGGAATTTTCAACACTTGCTGTCGGAGCGTGACTGCTCCCTCACACAGAGGGCTCCGCTCTACCAAGGAACTGGGCTAATGAGGCTGTATAATTAGAATGATCACATTTATTCTGTGATTAAGTGTCTAGACATCCCCATTTAGCCAGAGGAGTGCCCTGCCAGGAATCCCCAAAATAGCAATGGTATCTATTTACCGAGTCCTTGACTATTTTTCCCTCGCCCTGACTTACTGCCCGAGAGAAAGCACGAGAGCGGCTCAGAACCGGGGAACGCTCGAGTGTTCCACAAGTCTCGTCAGAGAACGGCTCTGCCTGCCGATGTGTCATGAGATGCCTAGGAAGGGTGACTCAGCTGAAAACTCCATCTCTCCGGCTCTCCCGTGTGAAGAGCCGCCAATAGCATCTCCTTGAATGAGTCCTTGACCTGCTTTTGGAGTACCGGAGAGGTGCGAGGCTGATGCCAGTCCAGGAGATCTCCGGTCCGTTGGGCCGGGACGGGCCCCGGTAATATGATTATCGTCCCAAAGGAGGACGAGGTCTCGGTGTCTTTTTGTAAGGCAAATGTCACATATATCGTAGGCGTTTGTGGTTCTGCTTTTCTGGCTGTTATTTCACTTGAAATTCTGTAGGCTCTGCCTTTTCACCCTCTACAATTTTAAAGGAAGCCTTTATCAAAATTATAGATCAGCCTCTTGACCTTATAGGCTGGCCCTTTAAGCCAGAAAGCACAGGCACTCTGCAAACAAAACATGCCCAGTGCAACGAGAGACTCCACTGAGTGCTTTTCTGGCTTCCTGCCATTTTGTGACTACCTGACCAATTTTTCTTTCACTAATATGGTCTTTTCTTGTCCACGAGCCAAAACGGATGACTTTGGAATTGGGAGAGATAGATGTTAACCTGCAGTTTTCTTTCACCAATAATATCTTCATTTTGAACTAATGGCAAGCATTTATATCCCTTTAAATATTAATGTTAGTGCCAGAAAAGAGGAGATAAATGCAGCAGAGAGAGTCCTAGCTGAATAAGTCAGAAATGCTCAAAAGCTACAGGCTGAGCATGTTTTGCCTCCACGGAATCATTTTTTTTTCTTCTAGAAATGCCCATTCTGGGACATCATGTGGACACAACAGAGAATTCAGTTAGTTTGTCAACAACATTGACTGTCATCCGGTTACAATATATTGGAATTGCTTAATAGGTTTTGCATAATTTTCTTCTGTACAGCGTTTATAGGGATGTTTTTCACACTTCTTAGAAATCTGGAAAGCAACTCTATAAATTTGAATAATCTTCCATTCCTTCCCTCTTTTCCTTCTTTATTATTGTAATGCAGGCCTTAGTGAATGTCAACTCTGTGCAAAGTAATGCAATAAACACAAAAATGAAAACTTTTTTTATCTGGATCTGTGATTTCATTTGGTAAAAGGAGCTCACAATGAGAAAAAAATCCCCCTACCAATGCAAATTAGCAACGATTCTACTATTAATAGTCTTAGAAACTGGCCCAGGGCACTGAAAAATGAAGTGATTTGCTCAGAATGAAACAGCTCAAATGTATAAAAAATGGAACTTGAACATGGGTGGTCCTGATTCGAAGGCCAGTCTTCTCTCTGATGTGTTACACTGCCTCTCTGGAGAACATTATGAAGATTAATGACAAGATAAGGTCCCCACCTTGACAGACTTACAGTTTAAATAAGTTTAAAGATGATCTCATCACCTCCTTAACTGATCTCTCCAGCAAACTGGATGAACACCAGATATTTTGGTGTCTCATAGCACAAGATAGTCACATCCATGAGCTTGCAAATTTCAATCAATAAATCAGCAAGTACTTTTGTGTTTGGCACTGTGCTAGGCACTGAGAGATCAAGTGATACAGAAGCAGAAGTAATTTCTTTTCCCCTTAAGGAGCTTACAAAGTAATTGGGAAATTACAATACAGAACCAAAGATATAAAAACAAACTAGTCATACATAAAGATATTTTAATATATTTTATATATCCTTGAAAGGATAGACTCAATATGATAGAAAGATAAGGTTGAAGAGGAGGGAAGAATGTGATTCAAGTGAAAAAAATCAGAAGAGAAAGACAAAGTAAAAATTACCCAAGTGAAAGAGATAGAAAAAGAAGTTGAGTACCATATTTTTGGAATAGTGGTTTCTTAATTGCATTTATCTGTCAAGAACTTTTTTCTCTCTCTCATCTGTTCTTTAGGTCCCATTTACTTCAAAAGTGAAAAGTTTATAACTGACAACTTATAAGTATATGATTAATTGCTAGAATTATAACTAGTTTATAATTTAAAAACACTTTTCAAATATTTTAGCACATCAGTGATCCCTGATTTTACCAGTGCAGATCTCTCTGTCTCGCTGTGCCTAAATGGTCTTGAAAAGTTAATTGGGAGGATAGCTGGATGGCTCAGGGAATTGAGAGTCAGTCCTAGAGGCAGGAGGTCCTGGGTTCAAATTTGACTTAAGACACTTCCCAGCTGTGTGATCCATTTTACCCCAATTATCTATCCTTATCACCCTTCTGCCTTAGAACCAATACATTAGAAACAATACAATTCTAAGAGCGAAGGTAAGGGTTAAAAAAAAACCTGTCAACTGTGTCTGAAAAATTCATTACTCTGTGGCCACCCTAATGATGTGCTTCTCTAAACTTAGCAAGACTGATCTTCAGATGATAGAAAAATAGTCTGTCACCTGATCCTGACACCACCACATGATACTACTATTAATACTATGTTATTCCCTTCCCCTTTTTAGGTATTTATAGATATGACAATTAAAATCATAATGGTTATTTTCATTTCAGATAGTGAAGTTGAAAATATTAGGATTATATCCAAGCTTCTTGAACATATGAACTATTTCATTTTTGTTGTTGTAGTGCCTGACCCATATTAGGTGCTCAATAAATGATTATTCAAATGAATATTTGTTGGCATAATATAAAACATTGCCACTCTAACTCTATACATTATAATGCAAGTAACTTCAACTTGGCAAAATAAGAAATGTGGATTGGATTAATCCAATCCAAAAGAAAATAAGGTCCTTTAGGTCAAGAAATATTTCATTTTTGCCTTAGTATTTCTACTTCCTAGCACAGTAGATCTGCTGATGGATGATTAATTTATTCCAGCTCCACGATTCTATGATTCTATAAATATTTCTCCCAAAAGGCCCAAAATAGTAAATTCATTATATTAGTTCATTTAATAAAATTTATTGTATGCCTTCTCTGTATAAGTCTCTGGGCTAGGTGAGATGGAGTGCACAAAGAGATATGAGGCAAGGTATTATCATTGAGGAAATGATTTTATTTATATTTGTCTCCAAGACAAAAAGTCTTAAGTTCTCATATGAGTCAAAAGAAAAGCAAATAAGAACTATATTTGTGGGAATGGAAATGATGACAGCTTATATCCTTTTATCATTTGAGTCTTGCCTCTTAAGAATTGTTCAGGAAATATATTTATCAATGTGAAAAACATGAATTTTACAAATTAACTATCTTAATATTATGAGATATAACAAGAGCTGAAGCAAGTATTATTTAGTCCGAAAGCATAATATATATATTATCTCATTTATATCTCACAGCAAGCCTAAAATGTAATCAGAACATGCAATATTATTCCCATGTAAGAGATGAGAAAACTGAAAATCAGAAAATTTATCATTTAAATTTGTCCAAGATAGTAAGAAATTGATGGATCCAGTGGACTTGAACCTAGGTCAAGTCAATTCTGTTTCAATTATAATATATCTTTTTTCTAAACCCTAGGTGGCTCAGTGGATTGAGAACCATACTTAGAGACAGGAGGTCCTGAGTTCAAATTTGGATGAAGACACTTTCTAGTTGTGTAACCCTCTGCAAGTCACTTAAACCCTTATTGCCTAGTCCTTACTGCTCTTGGGCTCTCAGATGAAAGGTAAGGTTTTTTAAAAAAGAATCAATACCAAATAACACTTCCAAGATAGAAGAGTGGTCCACGAGAGTTAAGTGACTTGCCCAGGATCACACAGCTAGGAAGCTGTGTGTCTGAAGCAAGATTTGAAACCAAGACCTCCTATCTCTAAGCCTGGCTCTCAATCCATTGAGCCACCCTATATTTAAATCCTTGATTCACCTTTTGGTATTCTAAGAACTGATATTTTGGGACAATTAATAAGATTCTACCCAAACCCTCTGAATGGAGACTTGATTTCTTCTGGGGCATCTGTTTGCTCAGAACAATAAATCATAATTTCATAAACAAAGCTTACAATATGGCTATACAATGTCTGATGTCTCAAACTGCCTGCTCCCTTAATGACTCTTCTGCAGATATCAGACTTGCCCAGTTAGACAATGTATCCAGAATATTCCAAAATGTGTCAGATCGGGCTCAATGTTCCAAGAAAACAAGAAGAGTATCAGTAATCCTGGAGGGAGAGGAAGAAAATCAATGCAACCAGTCATAAGTACATGTTATGTGAAAGGCACAAGACAATATGACCCAATATCATCCGATCTTGTACTTAAAGCATCTGTGATGCATTTTCTTGTTCTAAAAAGTAGATCGATAGTCTAACAATATACTTTATGAGCAGAAAATCCATAGTTAAATAGCATGAGTGAATGCTTATAATGTTTTTGGATCTTTAAATTTTAAACAATTCATGGCCTTGAATATCAGAGATGATTAAGGCAACTATTTGTCAAAACATGTCAAAACGTGATTTTTTCATAGCTTTTGTTTAGCTTTATGGAATGATGCCATTAAAAGGTCAGACTACAAGATGATAAAAAACAGCACATTGCCAGTACACTATGGATATTTCTGGGAATGTATAAGGACAATACAGACTATCATAAAATTTTAAAGAGCTCCAATAAATTGCCCTTTGTGGATGCAGCATTCATTTTTACAGTAAAGTGGTGGTAGGATAAAATAGGACAAAACATAAGCTGGTGATGTATTTCAATTTTGTAAACTGGTCCCTTTAACTCAACTAGAATGTAGTGGGAAAGAAGAATAGTTGAATAGATCAGATCAGATAACACAACAAAACCCATCTTAGTTGTGATTAGCCATCGCACAATAGTCTATAAATTACTCCCTTCTTAAATATTCACTGCATAATTTTGGGGTGTAAGTTGTCTGCCCCTACACCCCCCTTTTTTATATTGATATCTTGTTGACCTTCCTGTACAAATTAAAGGACTTTTGCTCCTTTAATTAAAGGACAATTGCTCCTCATTAGACCCAACATGGATTTTCAGAAATTAAATATTGCATTGCAATCCATTAACCAAATGCAACTCATATCAGTTGGGTTTTGTTTGTACATTTGCTTCCTTGAAGTGAGTGACTCTACTGAATTCTCCAGGAAATAATTTTTTTTCTTAGACCCTCTATGCTTTAGTATGTCCTAACATTGTTCTGAGTTCTTTTAGGAATATAAATATATTCATAACACAATTGATTAATGAGGCATCACTATTATTATCAATCAACACTCAGAAATCTGCAATTTCCCAGACATTTGGGATAGTTGCAGTTGGGGGCCAAAATAAGTATAAGACGTGTATCTGTTTACATAGAGCATGCAATCCAGGTTGGGAGACAAGACATATATGGTGCCTGAAATTGTTCATTTCTCCACCAAATCATTATTTTATTGCCTCATTGTGGCACCAAGGTAACTCTGGTTTCTTGAAAATTATTCTCCCAGAGGATCAGCTCTTGAAAAAATATTACATCTGAGATATCAGCATGTAGTTTTATAGTGATTAGAGCAGTCTCAGAACCGATGTCATATTAAATATGCTGGTGAAATAGTCTCTGAAAGGTCTTTTCATCACATTCTCAGACCTTACTGGAACATCGACCTTTTGCTCTTCATGGATGATACCAAGCGTTGCCAAGAGATGTCAGACACCAGAGAAGGAACACATGAGTACGTACAATTCCCTGGGACTGAGTGTAATAATAACAGTAATTATAATTTATATAGAGATTTAGCCTTGTGTGTCTATATATGTATGTATATGCATGTATGTGTTTTTATATGTTTATATATGTATAATCTCATTTGATCCTCTCAACAATCTTGTGAGGTAAATACTATTATTATCCCCACTCTGCAGATGAGGAAAGTGAGGTTCAGAAAAGTAAAATGACTCACTTAGGGTCAGTTAGTCAATAAGCTTTTAATAAGTATTAAAGAACTCTAGGCCAGGTACTGTGCTAAGCTCTGGGTTTATTTTTAAAAAAAGGCAAATGGCTGTCCCTATGCTTGAGGAGCTCAAAATGTCATTAGGGAGACAATGTGTAAAAAGCTCTATGCAGGATAAATAGGAATAATCAACAGAGGGAAGGCATTAGTTATTATTTTTTAAAACTCTTACTTTCTGTCTTAGAACTGATACTAAATATTGGTTCCAAGGCAGGAGAGTTGTAAGGGGTAGGCAATTGGGGGTAATGTCTGAGGCCAGATTTGAACCCAGGTGCTCCTAACTCCAGTCTTGGCTCTCTATCCACTAAGTCACCTAGCTGCCCCAGAAGGTATTAAGACAGATTGGGAAAGGCTTTCTGTATAATGTGAGATTTTAGGTAAGATTTTGAAGGAAACTGGGAAAGCAATATGGCAGAAATGAGGAGGAAGAACATTCCAGGCATAGAAGATGGTCAGGGAGAATACTCAGAGCCAAGAGTTAAGAATCTCTCCTTTGACACAGAAAAGCAACTACTTGATCACATGAGTTGATAAGGATATGACTGGGGATGGAGACTCTAAACAATCACCCTAATGCAAATATCAATAATATGGAAATAGATCTTGATCAATGACACATGTAAAACCCAGTGGAATTACTTGTTGGCTATGGGGTGGGGGAGAAGGGGAAGGGAGGGAAAGAACATGAATCATGTAACCATGGAAAAATATTCTAAATCAATTAAATAAAAATGTTCAATTCTAAGGAAAAAAAAGCCTATCCTTTGAGGACTAGTAATGTCAGTGGATCAAAATAGAAACAGGAATGTATATGTTGTAAGAAGATTGGAAAGTTAGTGGTTATGAGGGGTTTTGAATACCAGACAGAGGATTTTATATTTGATCTTGGGGTGATGGGGAGTTACTGTAGTTTTTTGAGTAGGGGAGAGAGGTGACATGGTCTGTACTTTAGGATTTCGTTGCAGCTACTGAGTTAGTTAGTGTCTGAGGCCATTTTGGGCCCAGATGTTTTTTACTCCATGTATGGCACTCCATCTACTATCCTTGCTAGTTACTTATACTAGGCATGAGACACAAAGACATAATCACTTCTTCTCAAAAAACCCAGACCAGGAAGCTAAGAACTTTCTGTGCTCCTAGAGGCTAAACTGAGCTTGCCCTCACACTATATTTGTCTAGAGATAACAAAGGGTTGGCCAAGCCTAATCAAATTCACTGGCCCCAAAAGCAGTCCTTCCTTTCAAATATCCACAATAATTGCATCCAAGTAAAATGGTTCATTTTTAATGAATTTAAATTTAATTTAAAATTTAAAATCATTCAACTTGTCTCAGCTTTGCTTCAATCTTTTTTCAGAGATTTGACCATTTTCCTCCTATTACTCTGCTAACACCAAGCTAAAAAAGCTACAAACATGAGTCCACCAAAAGATTTAATTCCTGCTATCTTGGACTCCATATGGCTAAGTTCAGAGAGGCTTAACACCAAAATTTTTGGTAAGCTATGATAATGGTTGTGAAACTTTTTTGATCATGCATTCCTATCAAAAGAAAGTTTTTCATTGTGTCCCCCAATATGTTTATATTTACTTACAAATTTGGATTTTGAAGTTATTGTATTGTGTTCACAAAATGTACGTGAAGCAATGAAATCAATATTAAACAATATTTGATACCAGAATCAAAAGAAATCCACTGGAGTTTATTGAGTAAGGGAATGATCTGGTTAGACCTGTGCTTCAATAAAATCACTTTGGCAGTCATATAGAGGATGGATTGGAGTGGGGAGAGATGTGAGGCAAAAAGACCAATTAGAAAACTATTGTAAAAGTCCAGGCATGAAGTGATAGGATGATGCCTATTTAAGTAAATAGAAAAGAGCAAAAGCAAGGGATGTTGTGGAGTTAGAAATTGATTGAATATTGGGGTGGGGAGTCTGATGAGTAGCAGATGACACTGAGATTTTGAACATAAAGGATTGAATGGATGATGGTGCTCTTGAAGGCAATTGAGAAGTTTGGAAGAGGTGGGAAAAATAGAGTAATGCAACTTTTGTGCAGATCACTGCCCATTTATGTCTGTTCACCCTTATGATCTACTCTATCCCATCCAAAACAAAAAATGTGATTCTTACTTATGAGCCACTACCATAGAGCTCAGAGCCTGCCCTTAAAGGAGTACCTTTCAGTCACTAGATAGTCCGAGGGTATGGAATTATGGAGTGGCTGGGAATTTTGCCTTTGCAGTGCTATGTTCTGAGTTTCTGAGTTGAGGTTAAGTTATAATTTGTTACTCTCTTATGGAGTAAATGCCTATGTTCACAAGAAGCTAGTGGTAAAAAAGGATAGAAGGAAGTACTGATCAGTGATGGGTGAAATTTCTGGTATGTTTGTGTTTGAGAGAATTATTACAATTGGCTATCCCAGGTAGGGTACCATGTGACTCATCTTTCCCCCTCCAAATAATTGATCACACAGTCTCTTGGAATCATTTTATGGGACCTAGAACACCTGCCACCTCTTTAGAGGTCATTGTCCTGATAGGTAATCAGTTGTTTTTTAGCCACAGCAACTAAGTCTTAAAAGTATTACAATCTGCTTCAGAAAGGGTTATCCACACTGTAAAAATCATACTTCCTTTTGAAGAATGGAAATACTATTATCATTGATTATATTTTATATGTATAAGAACTAGAGGAATAACAATACGTACTATAGGCATTCAGAAGGAAAGACCATTGTGAACTATGATGATCAGGGAAGGTTTCACAAGGAGGGTTGTACTTGGGATGGACTTTGAACAACGATGATAGGATTTGGATAATTAAGGAGGCAAAAGTGGTAAATTTCTGGTGCGGATTATGGAAAGTATCAAGGTGTAGAGCTAAGGAATAAGTTTGTAGAGCATAGATTAGAATAGTCTGGCCAAAATGAGCAAGTGAGGTAGACAAGCACCAGAATACGAAGCTAGAAATGTAGGTTGGATACGGATTATAGAGTTTTGAATGATAGGCTAAGGGGTCAGTATTTTATCCAAAAGACAATGAGGAGGAATGGAGCTGTGCAGATAGTAAGTATTTAATACATACTTGTTGGATTGATGTTTATTGGACAGGGAAGAGACAAGAAAAAAATGTTATGTGTTGAGCAAGACATGTGCTTAATAAGGTCCTCTCTTTTTTCTAATAACAGGATTGCCCCACTCGTCCCTTAATCTTGTACTTATATATATTTTGTACAGAGTTACATAGAATCTGTATCACTAGGTTCTTCTACATAGACTACAAAGATTGTTTTTGTACCTTTAAGAGCCAAATAAAATGTTGGGAGGGGAGGGAGAACAGTTTGGCTGGCAGTTTGAAGCTATAGTTGAAAATGTCACTCTATGAGGAAGGAGGTTATTCTAGTTTATTAAATAGGTAATATTTAATGGACTAGGTTGAGTGCTTAAGTCTACTGATTAAATAATGAAAAAAGAGGTCGCATTTGTATTAACAGGAAATGACCTAAATATTTTCCTGGATTATTCTAGATCTTGGAATGATATGATTAACTATGGGAATGATTCAAGTGAGGGACGGACCCTATAATTCTCTCTGATATAAATAAAAGCTCAGGAAGAGCAAAAATGTTTCATTTCATTTGGTCTTTGTATCTTTATTCCTAGCATAGAGCTTGGCATATATATAGCAAAGTTGATTAATTGACAATAAACCATAAGATAAATTAACTTATTAATAAGCCATAGGATTAATAAGCAATAATAATAAGGATTAATAAGGATTACTAATTAATAATAATTAATTAAGGGGCTGGTGTGGCACAGCCCTCTAGATTATACACAGCTTTAGAAAAGCCCTATTCTTGCTCCCATATGGTTTCTGAAATGATTTTTCAAATACAAAAACAAATCCTAACCTATTCAAAATGAGAGAAAACTACATACAAAAGCTGTTAGTCACAGCTAAGAAATAATGGGAAGCTTTGAATTTTGAATCTGCACCACGCACATTTACCAAACAGAAGGAAACCAATGTGTAGCCTTTTTGAGAGAGAAGTGAGATAAGACCCTTGATGAAAACTCTGCTTCTTGTATTCCTTTCTGAGCTGTCAGACTCTGGTCTGGAGATCCCACAAAAGCAGAGCTCCCTGTTGTCTTCAGTGAGGAAGAGGAAAGCACTGACTTCAGTAGAAGCTTTTGTGTGTTTGTGTGTGTTCCATTTCAGTCCTTGCTGGCCGGAGCCCATTGAGAATGACAAAGATATCAGTGGGCAAATTAGCAAACCTCTGACAGGCCTCCTGCCAGTTGCTTGTTTTCTTCAATGAAGTCACAGCTGTCTGTGGTATCACAGTTCACTGCCATAGAAACAATTGTAAAGATTTAGTGTCCCAATTGCCCTGAATGATCTGAGGGTGGGAGAATGTGACGATTGTCCCCACACCTGGTTTCCCACTTAGGTGGTCTTGCCCTCTCTAGTCCTCTGCACCTGCACCAGTCATTGCCTTTGCAAACCAACTCTGAACTTGGGGGGAGAGGTGGAAGGTTGGAGGATGGAAATAGGGAGGACAAGAATAAGTTCCTGAATGAAACCTCAGGGAGAAGACAATTGATCAGGAAAGGGGCAATTTCACTGAATTTGGGTGAAAAGTAATTTACAAAGTGCATTTGAGCATGACGGAGATTCTCTAACCCTGAGAAGGCCTCTCTTATGTTGGAAAGTCTGTTTAAATTCATATTAGTTCTCTGTGTTGTAATACCTCTCATCTGGGAAGGCGAAGGCAGTTTTTAGTCAGAAAGGAAAATAAATAGCAAAGCCCATTCTTTCCACATCAGGTTATGTTTATTTGTATTCGACTGTCAACTAGACCAAGAGGGCTTTATTATAACTCTTCTCTGGCAGTTTACTCACTTAGAGTGATGGAAATTGATTTTAGGTTTAAACCAAAGGTTCAACGGAATTATCGCCTTGTCTTTCTAATAGTAGTCAATTTGTCTTTCTGGAGTGTGATGTGATGGAATGCAGGAGTTGATGAATAAATGATCTACAGAGGATGACATCTTATATCATGAAATAAGTTATTATGGATGGCCAATTGAAGTGAAAAGGGTAAACAAACCCTGGATTTAGAAAGGATGACTAAAACAAGAGAATGTGCACCAGTGAGGAGGTTGTGATGCATTTGAAAGAACTCACTGATGCATCCATGTTCCCACAACCTATTTCGGGATCATATCTATTCTAATTTATGGTCTGAACCCCCATTCCCTCTGAATTTCTTCTCTTTGATAAGCTGAAATATTAGTTACTTGATTATGTTGGTGGTGAAAAATGGATAATTTACTTTAAATAGAAAATTAGTATAAAATCAGTTAAATACACTAATGGAGTAGCAAGAACATTCATAGAACACTTAGTAAAACTGCCCTTACTGGATCTAGTAGAGCTAGTAGCAGGTTTAGGACTAGCTTCCAGCCGTAGAGGGGTTTACAATGTAAGATGATAAAGTTTGCAAATTGGCTGCTGAGCTAGAGAAGCTAATGACTCAGTGGATATACAAAAGGGATCAGTTCAGATTTCTGTTACTCTTTTTCTTTCTTTCCTGCTTCAAAGTTCATGAATAGCATTTGCCAAGATTTATATGGAAAAATAATCATTTTGTTGTATCTTCCACCCAGTCTCCTTGCCCCTCTGAGCACATGTAATAAGTTGCGATTTGGTCTGCCTTTGTTGTGTGTGTCTTTTCCTGAAGAGGTAATTGAGCAGCAACTTCAAGATGAATGTGGTCAAAAGCTGATTTTTTTCAGAGCAAAAGACCCCATGGTCTCCCAGTTTACAGTGGCAGCATCTGTGATGGAGCAGAGGCAGTATGTACTTGAGTAGTTGGTTGTTGTTGTAGCAGCAGGTGAAGAAATGGTTGCATGTAGAAGTAGTTGGTCTTGAAGTATAGAGCAGGTTTGATTAAAAGCAGAGTAATAGTGTAGAACTAAGATGATATGTGAGATGTCTGATTAGCATTCTTATAAAATTGCTTTGTATATGCTGAGGCTTAAATGGCTTCCTGGAAGATTGTTAACAATAGTTAAAAGTTAAGACTTCTTGGGGTGGAGCCAAGATGGAGGAATAACTAGAGAAGCAGCAACATGTCACCACAAGTATCCTCTCTGAACAAGATTAAAATATTGCCACAAAACGAATACAGGAGTGAAAGTTGGGGTAAATTATATAATATAAAGAGGCATGAAAAACCATTACAGAGAAGGGACGATAAGGGTGGTGATGGGCAGTGCTTAAACTTTGCTCTCATTGTAACTGGCTCAGAGAGGGAAAAACAAGTATACTCAGTGGGGTTTAGAATTCAACCCCCTACAGAGAAGTAGAAGGGGAATAAGACATGGAAAGGGGGAGGTAATTGAAGGGAAGGGGAAGTGGGGGGGTGACAAAAAGCAAAATACTGGTGAGGAGGAAAAGAATGGAGTAGTTAGTTGTTGTTGAAGCAGCAGGTGAAGAAATGGTTGCATGTAGAAGGAGGAGTAATAGAGCAGGATCTAAAGGGGATAATACGATGCAGGGCAATACACAGTTAGTAATCATAATGTTGAATGAGAATGGGATGAACTCACCCATAAAATGGAAGTGGATAGCAGATTGGATTAAAAACCAGAATCTTACTATATGTTGTTTACAAGAAACACATGTGAGGCAGGGTGACACACACAAATTCAAGGTAAAAGACTGGAGCAGAATTTATTATGTATCATTTAAAGTAAAGAAAAAGTAGGAGTAGTAATTATGATATCAGACAAAGCTAAAGCAGAAACTGATCTGATTAAAAGAGATAAGGAAAGTAATTACATTTTGTTAAAGGGTACTATAAATAATGAAGTAATGTCATTATTAAACATTTATGAACCAAATGGCATAGCATCTAGATTTATAAAGGAAAAATTAAAGGAGCTCAATGAGGAAATATATGGTAAGACCATATTAGTGTGGGATCTCAATTTTCCCCTTTCAGAACTAGATAAATTGAAACAAAAAATAAGCCAGAAAGAAATAAGGGAAGTGAACAAAATGCTAGAAAAATTAGAGTTAATAGATATATGGAGAAAACTGAATAGGAATAAAAAGGAATATACTTTCCTCTCAACAGTACATGGTACATATACAAAGATCGACCATGTACTCGGGCATAGAAATACTGCAAACAAATACCGAAAAGCAGAAATAATAAATGCAATTTTTTTCAGATCACAATGTGATAACATTTATATTTAGCAAGGGTCCATGGAAAGGGAAATTTAAAATAAATTGGAAACTAAATAATCTAATTCTTCAAAACTGGTAGGTCAAAAAAGAAATCATAGAAACAATTACACACTTCATTAAAGAGAATGGCAATGAGGAGACATCATATCAAAACCTATAAGGTAGAGCCAAAGCAGTATTCAAAGGAAAATTTATATCTCTGAATGTCTATAGCAACAAAATTGAGAGGGAGGAGGTCAATGAATTAGGCTTGCAACTTATAAAATTAGAAAAAGAACAAATTAAAAGCCCCCAAATAAAAACTAAATTGAAAATCCTAAAAATTAAAGGAAGAATTAATAAAAGTAAAAGTAAAAGAACTATTGAACTAATAAATAAGACTAGGAGCTAGTACTTTGAAAAAAAGTAAAATGAATAAAGTACTAATCAATCTATTAAAAAATAAGAGAATCAAATGGGAACAGTATCAAAGATGAAAATGGTAGTCTAACCTCTAATGAGGAGGAAATTAAGGTAATTATTAAGAACTATTTTACCTAATTATATGGCAATAAATAAAACAATCTAGGTGAAAAGGGTGGATATTTGACTTTACTTTATTGCTTTTTGCTGTTTTGCAAGATCATTGTCTTCCAGTTGCTTAATTCTGGTCTTTAAAGACTAGATTTCCTTTTCAGTTTGGTCTGCCCTGCTTTTTTTGGCTTCCAGCTGTTTCTCCAATTGGGAGTTCTTATCTCTCAGACTGTTGTTCTCTCTTTGAATTTTTTCCCATTTTTCTTGCCAGAAGACTTCCATCTTTTGGATAAGCTCCAATTTGAATTCTTCCAGAGCTTGTGGACAATTTCCATTTTGGGAAGGGAGGTTTTGATTTTGTTTGAATTTCATCCTCTTTTTCCTCTGTAGCCTGTGTTTTCCCACTGTAAAAGTTTTCAAGAGTCACTTTTTTCCTGTTTTTCTTGGAGGGTTGGTCTTGGGCACAATGAGCCATCCCTTTGGTGGTTTTCCCTTTCCTTTTTAGTCAGATATCTGAGTGAGATGAGCAGGTTTTCTGTGGAGTTACGTGGTGGGGCTTTTGCCTCAGGCAGGCTCCGGAGTTTCCATAGCCTGCGCAGTTTGCTAGAGTGCTCACGGTCTGTGCTCTCCAGTGCATAGGGTCTCCTGTGCAGCTGCTCTCAGGGGTAGATCCCTGGCAGTCCTTGTCAGTTTCCAAGGTCCCTGGTGTGCCCCCCACTCAATACAGAGACATCCCTCGCTCACTCACTGTCTCTGGTGGGCTCACTGGTCCCGACTCTGGTTCCGTAGGTGAGGTGGGGAAGGGTAGTTCAGCTCACGTTTAGGTGCGAGCTTTTTCTCCTTCTTATAGTGTGGAAATGCTCAAACCTCACATACCTTCAGTGCGGTGCCCTACTGTAGAGTCCCTCCGTTCTTCCAAAGATGATTTTTATGTTCTTTTTAGGTAGTCTATTTCATTGGGTGCTGGGGAGAGGAAGCTATTCACATCTAGATTGCCGCCATGTTTACCTGGAAGAAAAGGGTGAATATTTACAAAAATATAAATTGCCTAGATTAACAAAAGAGGAAATAGAACACTTGAATAATCTGATCTCAGAAAAACAAATTGAATGAACCATCAAGGAACTTCCCCAAAAAAATCCCCAGGGCCAAATGAATTCACCAAAAACAGAGAAAGAAAACTATAGATCGATCTTCTTAGTGAACATAGATGAAAAATCTTAAATAAAATACTAGGAAAATGACTACAGAAAATTATTACAAGGATTATTCTCTATGACCAAGTGGGATTTATACTGGGAATGCAAAGATAGTTTAGTATTAGGAAAAACATCCACATAAAAAATCAAACCAACAGAAATCACATCACACAACAGAAATCTCAACAGATGCAGAAAAAGCCTTTGACAAAATACAACACCCAATTCTATTGAAAACATTAGAAAGTATAGGAATAGAAGGGCCATTCCTCAAAATAATAAATAGCATTTATTTAAAACTATGAGCAAGTATCACCTGCAATGGGAAAAGTTAGAAGCCTTCCTAGTAAGATCAGGAGTGAAGCAAGGATGCTCATTATCACCTCTATTATTTAATATTGTACTAGAAATGCTAACAGTAGCAATTAGAGAAGAAAAAGAAATTGAAGCGATTAAAGTAGGCAATGAGGAAACTAAACTATCGCTCTTTGCAGATGATAAAATGGTATACTTAAAGAATACTAGAAAATCAAATAACAGGCTAGTGGAAATAATTAACTTTAGCAAAGTTGCAGGATACAAGATAAATTCACATAAATCATCAGCATTTCTATATATTTCCAATATATTCCAACAGCAAGAGTTAGAAAGAGAAATTCCATTTAAAATCACTCTACACAATAGAAAATATTTCGGAATCTATCTGCCAAGACAAACATAAGAATTATATGAACACAACTACAAAACACTCTCCACACAATTAAAACTAGATCTAAACAACTGGAAAAACGTTAATTACTCATGGAAAGGATGAGCTAATACAATAAAAATGACAATCTTACCCAAATTAATCTACTTATTCAATGCCAAGCCCATCAAACTATCAAAAAACTTTTTTATAGAATTAGAAAAAATTATAATGAAGTTCATCTGAAAGAAAAAAAGATCAAGAATATCAAGGCAAATAATGAAAAAAAATGTGAAGGATGGAGGCCTAGCAGTACCAGATCTTAAACAGTGCTATAAAGCAGAGGTCATCAAAATAGTCTGGTACTAGCTAAGAGACAGAAGAGACTAGGGGTAAATGATATCAGAAAACTAGTATTCAATAAATCCAAAGATCCCAGATTTGGGGACAAAAACTCACTATTTGACAAAAATTGCTGGAAAAATTGGAAAACAGTATGGGAAAAATTAGGTTTAGACCAACATCTTACACCCTATACCAAGATAAATTCAAAATGGGTAAATGATTTAAATGTAAAGAGTGAAATCATAAATAAATTAGGTGAACATAGAATAGTATACCTGTCAGATCTGTGGGAAAGGAAGGAATTGAAGGCAAAGCAAGAGATAGAGAACATTACAAAATGTAAAATGAATGAATTTGATTATATCAAATTAAATAGGTTTTGTATAAATTGTATAATTGAAAATTTGTTACCCTAAAAAAGAACTACATTTCCCAGGAGCCTACTGACTTCCTGTAGACAGGAAATAAATTGAGTGGGTAGGCCTGCTGGCCCTCTCTCTTTGGTGGGCAGCAAGCATGGTGGTGGTGGTGAGTAGGGTTTGAACTGACTAATCAGCCATGGGCACGTGGGCTTTATTTTGTATCCTCTTTATTCCTTGATTTCAAATGGTCATTGATAAATCTCCAAAATAAAATATATTTTATTATTATGATACATTTAATTTTTACAAAACAAAACCAATGCAACCAAAATTAGAAGGAAAGCAACAAACTGGGAAAACATTTTTATAACAAAACTCTCTGACAAAGGTTTAATTTCCCAAATATATAAGAAACTAAGTCAAATTTACCAAAAAATCAAATCATTCTCCAATTGACAAATGATCAAGAGCCATGAGTAAGCAGTTTTCACATGAAGAAATCAAAACTATCAATAATCATATGCAAAGGTGTTCTAAATCCCTCCTGATTAGAGAAATGCAAATTAAAACAACTCTGAGGTACCTCCTTATACCTAGCAGACTGGCCAATATAGCAGCAAAGAAAAGTGATAAATGTTGGAAAGCATGTGGCAAAATTGGGACCCTAATACACTGCTGGTGGAGTTGTGAATTGGTCCAACCATTCTGGAGGGCAATTTGGAATTATGCACAAAGAGCTTTAAAAGAATGCCTGCCCTTTGACCCAGCCATGCCATTGTTGGGTTTGTATTCCAAAGGGATAATAAAGAAAAAGACTTGTACAAAAATATTTATAGCTACACTCTTTGTGATGGCAAAAAATTGGAAAGTGACGAGGTGTCCATTAATTGGGGAATGGCTGAACAAATTGTGGTAGCTGTTGGTGATGGAATACTATTGTGCTGAAAGGAATAATGAACTGGAGGAATTCCATGGGGACTGGAACAACCTCCAGGAACTGATGCAGAGTGAGAGGAGCAGAACCAGGAGAACAATGTACACAGAGACTGATACATTGTGGCACAATCGAATATAATGGACTTCTCTACTAACAGAAATGCACTGATCCAGGACAATCCAGAGGAACTTATGAGAAAGATGCTATCCACATCCAGAGAAAGAACTGTAGGAACAGAAATGCAGAAGGAAAACATAAGATTGAACATGTGGTTCAATGGGGATATGATTGGGGTTTTGATGTTAAAAAGGTCACTCTACTGCAAATATGAATAACATGGAGATAGGTTTTGAACAATGATACATGTATAACCCAGTGGAATTGCTTGTCATCTCTGAGAGTGGGGAGGGAAGAGGGGTGGGAAAAATCATGAATCATGTAACCATGGAAAAATATTCTAAATATTTTTTTTTAAGTTAAGTATTTATCTATTGTTACTGAATTTTGTTCTCTTAATATAAGTACTTGTAAGTTTTTTTTCAGCCTTTCTTGTGTGTGTAGGAATAAATTACCATATCAAATTCATTGAGTACTTGATACACTGGATATTTTTTTTAACTTTCATTCTTTTGGGGATCTCCTTAGACTTGTCTGCCATAACCTAATTTTATATAATTAAAGTTATTTTTGGCATACTATTGCAGAGTGAAAGGAGAAGAACCAGAAGACTGATACATAGGTATGAGAAAAGAGCACTTGCCTCACACCAGAGACAGACTCCTTACAACCGAATTTGGTCCATGATACATGACTGGGGAGACAGTTCTAGAAAGAGAATAGTTTCAGACCCTGTAGGCTCATCCAAGTAATTCTTAACTGCTAGAACAGAAAATATTATCAAAAGCACCAAACCAAACCAGCTCCTCACTTCCCCATGAAATAGAAGATTAAGTATCCAGACTGTTTTTTGGTATATTGCCTTGAGCCCACATGACTCCTGGCCACTCAGGATCCACTCTTAGAGAACAGAATATGGTAGATTAATTACTTGACCCTTAGCTGATCATAACAGGTCTTAATAGGCCCAGATTGAGGTAGATTGAGTCAAGTTGTAGTCTATAACTGTAACTTTGGATCATCTAAGACAATGATGGTGAAGCTTTTAGAGATAGAGTGCCAGGCCTGCTCCCACCTCTCAGACCATGTGCCATGCCCCTCCCTCCTACATAGTGCTGGGTGTACCCTTCCCCTACCCTTACCCCACACAGGGGAGAAAGAAAGTGCTCCTATTGGGCTGCTGGGGGAGGGGCAGGTGAAGTGAGAAATGACTCAGTGAGTATAGAGAGGGGGAGGGGAATGGTCTGAGCTCCCCACTCCCTCTAGGTCTGCCACCTGTGAGTTGCCCACCTTACCCCCTGTATGCTCCCATTAGACTTCTGGGAAGAGAGGTGGGGGATGTGAAAAAATGTCATCAGGCATTGTGGAGAGAGGGAAGCAAACAGCTCCACCTGAGTCCCCCTGCCTTTCTAGTAACAAACTCTGGGGGGGGGGGGGTTGAGATGGGAGGATAGCTGCATACCCACAGAGGGCACTCTGTATGCTATTGTTGGCACCTATGCCATAGGTTCACCATCACTGGTTTATAACATTTGCTGTAAACAATTCTACCTCTTTTTTCATTCCTTCAGGTACTTTTTCATTTATCACACTTTTACATTTTAGCAGCAACAAGTTATGACTTCGCAAACTATGTTTACCTCCTGAAAGTTTAATTTTCTCTCTTTAAACTAGCATCTTGTTGAGGAAAACCCTTCTATGTGCATAAGTGAGTCGTTTCCATTCTATCTCTCCACTAGATTTTGTTTCCTCTATCATCTTCACTTACTTCCTAATCTTCAGCCTCTATCTACTGGTTGCTCCCCCTCTGTCAACAAACATACTCCATCTCCTCTATCCTCAAAAAAAACCCACAACTCTACTTGATTCTTTTATTTCTACTATCATTGCTACCATCCTACATCTCTCTTCCCTTTTGTGGCTACATTCTTTGAAAAATCCATCTACAGTTGGTGCACCCATTTCTTCCTCAGTCTCTTAACTCTGACTTCTGGCTACTTTTTTTTATCTAATTTGGTTTCTGATTTCACTATTCAACTGAAATTTCTCTTTTTCAGAGTTACTATAATGATCTCTTACTGCCAAATTGAACAGCTTTTTCTCAATCCTTATCTTTCCAGCTCTCTCCAGCAGTCTTTAGCTTTGTTGATCACACGCTTCTTGATACTTTTTCTTTCTAGGTGGTCATGACATTTCTCTTCCTCTTTTTTTCTCCTTCTACATACCTGATTATTTCTTTTCAGTCTCCTTTGCTGAATTTTCTTCCAGGTAACCCTTGCTAACCCCAAGTATCCCCAAAGACTCTAGCTTGAGCTCTTTTCTTCTTCTTTCACTTGGTGATTTCATCATAGCCTATGGATACAATTATCATCTGTAGTTGATTTTCGCTCCATTTATCTACCACAATTCTCTCTGACCTCTAGGCTATGGATAAATTAAACTGGATCTTTGTAGACACCTTAAATTCAACATGTCCAAAATTTAACTTATATCTTTTCCCAAAACTGTTAAGGGAAATTTTAGGGTTGTGACTTAATCTAAATTTAATTGGTCACCAGGGTATATCCCAAATAAAATACCCAAGTCAGTTTGGAAATTTTTATGGTGGTTTAATTAATATAGGGGGAAGGAATTAAGGTAAAGAGACAGGGAAAGGGTATAGGATTTCTCCTGCCTGACCTGTGCCAGGGGGAGTTCAGAGACCTCCGCCACAAGGTCTTTTCAGAAGATTAGAGGCTTTCCTAAGAGGATAGTGTTTTGGAAGGTAAAGGAGAAAAGAATCAGCCCAAACTCCAAGAGAACTCAGAGAAGACACCTCACCTGAACTTGGATACTAAGCTTCCACCAGTAGTGTATCAAGAACTCTCATTGCCAAAGGCAGATAATAGCTGCCGCCACATCAAGATGCCAAGACGCTCAGCATGCTGCCGCCAGAGACACCTCTCCGCAAAAAGAGGCCAGAGAGAGGAAGTGATGCCAAATATATAGACCGTTTTTATATCACTTTCCTGCGTCTCACATATACCAATGGTAGCTTAAGTTTGACTTAGGACAGCTCAGGGGTCTGTCAGTTGTTTCTGATTTGTCATTTACTAGCACATGTCTGTCATAGGCCATTCTTCTCAATACTTAATCCTTAAGTAGGGGTGTAGACATTCCTGTTTTGTTAGACTAAGCAGGGTGGAGTAAATCTAAAATTCACAAAACCCTTCTTTCTTCCTACTTTCCTTTTCCAGTGGAAGATACCACTCTCCTCCCAGTCTCCCAGATTCACAACCCAAGTGTTTTTCTCAACTTTTTTTTTTTTGCATTAACCATAAGGAGAATGTTTAATGTTTGTAGGCATAAACAATAAATTACATCATTTGGCTTGGGATTAGTATCATTGTAAATGGAAAAGAGAGAAACAAAGAAATAAAACTTTTTTTTTCATTTGAGAAACTATTCATTGTTGAGAAACAAGTAGCCAAAACTACTTATGTATAGATCACATTAAAAAACTAATGTTTTCTACCTTTAATAGTAGAAAGAATATTTTATATAGTGTTTGAGAATATTGGTTAAAATACTGATTCTGATCCTTCCTATCTGTGAGACCATGATTATGTCAATTCTTTTAAGCCTTTATTTCCTTATCTATATAAAGGAAGGATTTTAGGCAGATGATCCCTAGGGCTTTTTCTAGTTCTAAATTTGATGATCCTATAATAGTTACTATAAGGAAGTGAAAAAGCTGACCAGAATTGTTTTCCTGAAATTCTTATTCTCTCTAACTTCCCATATCCAGTTTATTGCCAGATCCTGTCAATTTTACCTTCATTAATATTTCTTATATACATCCCCTTCTCCTCTCAACCTGGCCATCACCCTGATGTAAGCCCTCATCACCTTATACCTGGTGGCAATAGCCAGTTGGTTGGTTTCTCTACCTCAAACCTCTTCTCATTCCTGTCCTTTCTCCATTCAGCTGTCAAAATTATAGGATTTAAATTAATGTCTGATACTAGAATTATTATATTTATAAAGTTTATTATATGATAAAGCTCTCACTTGTGGCTCCTAGTAGCTGCTAGCATGCGGCAGCGGCCACACCCCAGGCAATGGCTTTAACAGGCCGGCTAAACCTTGTGAGGGTAGCCTTCGGGTCATCGACCCCTGGTGAACCAGGGCTTTGTTCACCCAGCATGTGAAGACTGCTTCGGCTGAACAGATGGAAGAAACCAATAAAAAGGTTCAATGGCTGAGATGGCGACGCAGCAAAGCACTGTGGAGTGCTCAGGGCGTGTTGGAGCACAAAGGACAACACGGCCATCCAATGCAGCTGAGGAAGTCTCCAAGTGTAACGATTTTTCGTGCTATTGGACCCAGGCTTCCAATGCCGAGAGAGTGGGACTGTCTCTGTGCATCAACTTTTCCACTTAAATCTCCTTCACGCACAAGTGTCTTTGTGCACACTCATCTATACACCATAGATGAAAACGCACAAAGACAATCATCCTCCTTGGTTACCGAGAGACTACTACTACTATCTGATAAAAGAGAACCACATGACTAAATTTTTTCTACCTGCTCAAAAAGCCCCCTCCACCAAAGTCATGACAGGAAGGAAAAAAGGCCAAGAGACAGAACTCCACCAAATTTATCTCTTGTCTATGTCAGGACATAATGACAGGAAGAGAGTAGGGTGCTGGGAATTATAGTTATGCTGGGGATAGTAGTTTTGTTGGGGATCATAGTTTTTAGGGTAACAGATTTAAATAACACAAAATTATCTTCCTAACATATGTCTGATCATATCACTTCCAGGATAAAATATACAACACTCTTGTTTGGAGTTCAAAGTCTTTTATAACCTGACCCTGTACTAACTTTCCAGTCTTCTTAAACCTTGCCCACCCACCCCCCAGCCCCTTGTTATCCTTGATTCAGTGACATTTAACCTCCTTGCTTTTCTTTAAACAAAACAATTCATCTCCTGACCATGCATTTCCACTGACTGTCTGTTCTCCATGTCTAGAATGCTCTTCCACCTCATCTCCACTTCCTGTCTTTCCTGACTTCCTTCAAGTCTTATCTAAAATCTCACTTTCTGCAATAAGCCTTCCCTGGTTCCCCTTAATAGCAATACTTTTCCTGTTAGAACAACTCCAGTTTACCTAATATATTTTACTTTTTTACATATAGAAGTGTGTATGTCATCTTCTACACTACAATATAAGTTCCTAGAAAGCAGGGGATAATTTTGTCTTTCTTTGTATCTCACACACTTGTGGTGCCTAGCATATAGAAAGCACTTAATAAATGCTTTTTTATTTGATTTGTTTCTGACCTCTTTAGATGCTACCAAAATGATCTTCATTTCTTCTTCTCCAATAGTTTGTTGTTGCTGCTCAGTTGTGTTTGACTCTAAGTGACCCCATTTGGGATTTTCTTGGCCAAGATATTGAATAGTGTGCCATTTCCTTCTCCAGTTTATTTGACAGATGAGGAAACGTGGGCAAACAGGATTAGGTGACTTGCCCAGGGTCACACAGTTAGTAAGTGTCTGAGATCAGAATTGAAACTCATGAAGCTGAGTGTTCCTGACTCCAGAGCTGGCAATCTATGCGCTGTGCCAACTAGCTGCCTTCCAAATAATGGAAGAAATGTGTCTTATATGAAAATCAGCTATATTTTATGGATCATCATCTCACAGGATCATCAGTAGATATAGTACATATTGAATTGGATCTTAATCACTTCTTCTTCTTAAAAGATAACTAACCTTTCTGTCCTTTGATTTTTCAATCCTTGCTTCAAGTAAATTAGCACAATTTCCCCTAGGAAATAAGTTTCTTCTCACTAGTTGTTTTCCAGTGTCAAAGGGTAGAGGTTTTGATGAATACATAGAATTTTGGGCTTGTAATTTTTTTCCCATTTAGTCTATTAATGGTTGCTAGGGGTATCATCAAATTAAACATCAGAGACCAAAACACACTTCTACTTATTAATAAAAATTCTGTATTGTCAGACCAGATTCCTTAGTGGGAATAAAATTATATTTTATAATCCAAGTTAGAAAATTCCTACTTTCAATCAGAGACTTCTTAGATGAGGATAGGAATTGTACTAGTGATAACAATGGTATAGGGCAGTGATGGGGAACCTTTTAGAGATGGAATACCAGGTCCCACCATTACTCCCCCCCACTCCCCATACCAAGTGCCTTGCCCCACTGCTTCCCCCCCCCCCCCCCATTACTCCACCCAGGGGAGGGAGGAAGCACTCCCATTGGATTGCTGGGCAGGGGACAAGTGAGGTAGTCAGGTTTAGGGCGAGGGAGAGGCAAGGGGCACAAGCACTCTAGTCTGCTCCCCTCTAGTTATGTGAGCTATGTTCCCCTCAAACTTAGCTCCACTCCAACCTGCATGAAGTGGAAATTAAGGGGACCTTAAAATTTTCAAAGTGCACCCTCTTTCAAGGAACTGGAAGCCATTTCAAATGCAATGTTTTATTGAGAGAGAGAGAAAGAAAGAAAAGGTTGGCCAGAAAAAAAAAGCAATAAAGCCCTAGCTTACAGGAAAACCCCTTATTTATAGGAAAATATAACCCTTAGGTTAAATGACATCATCCTGACACATTCACCCCTTTACATTCCAGCCTTCCTGAAGAGGGTATCCTCCAAATTAACCTTTTTTTTTTAAACCCTTACCTTCTGTTGGCTCCAAGGCAGAAGAGTGTTAAGGGCTAAGCAATGGGGGTCAAGTGACTTGCCCAAGGTCACACAGCTGGGAAGTATCTGAGACCAGATTTGAACCTAGGACCTCCTGTCTCTAGGCCTGGTTCTCAATCCACTGAGCTACCCCCCCCCCCCAAATTAACCTTTTTAGCAAATGATCAAGGGTTGAAGTCAGGTTTTAATATGGATGCAGGACTAATTGGAAGATTGTTACCTCTGATAAGCCTCTATTGTGTTTCCCAGAGCTTCTAGCCCACCTGTTCTCCCTCAGGCAGGCATCCCTTTGAAAGAAAATTGAATAGGCTGGGTTAGTAAGAGGTGAGGGGACTAAGAATGCAAATTAAAGCAGCCAAAGGTTGTTTGTGAAAGAAACTGGGGAAGGGAGCTGCAAAACAGCAAAGAGGTTATTAGCTTAGCCTCTGGTTCATAAAACTTATTCCTAAATCACTAGACTACAGTTCTGAACATTTTTTTTTTGCATTCTGAATGAGGTGAGGCAATTTTGTCCTGCCAGGGATGCTGTCTTGAGGAGAACTGCTTACTAAATCTACAGGGGAGAGAAGAAGGGAAGCAACCCAGCTGCACCTACCTCCAGCTTTCTAGTTAGGAACTCTGTGCTGCAGGGATGGGCACAATGAGTCCTTGACATGTATGTCCACAGAGAAGTCTAGGTGTGGCATCTCTGGCATATGTGCCATAGATTCACCATCATGGGTATAGGGAATTCTTGTTAGAAAAAACTTCCTCTACCAAAGCAGGTCTACATTTGATGATCTTCAGTCTAATAGTTTTAGAGAGTTGCTTAGAGCATTGAGAAGTTAGGTCACTTGCCCAGGGTCCCATAGCCAGTATGTATCAGATGCAAATCTTAAACTTGGGGCTTTCCTGACTTAGGCACACTTTTATTCAATATTTTATGATAGAGAAAAAAATACATCTTGAAGATTAAAAAAAAAAATCCAAGTAGGAGCAGTTAGGTAGCATAGGGGATAGAACTCCAAGCCTGGAGTTGACAGGACCTGGATTCAATTCTGGTCTCAGACACTTCCTAGCTGTGTGGCCTTGAGTTAGTCATTTAACCCTGATTGCCTAGCTTTACCATGCTCCTCTGACTTAGAATCAATGTTGAGTCTAAGACAGAAGGTAAGGGTTTTTAAAAATCCAAGTAAGCACATTATTCTGACAGCTATAGATCTTTTTCTGAATGAATGAAATATAAAGAGAGAGTTATTCATCCTACTTAATTTTGTAGCAATTAAAGGATCATAGATTTAGTTCTGGATGGAACCTTAGAAGCTATTGGGGCAGGGGGAGGGGGGTTGTGATCTTCCTCATTTTACAGAAAAGGAGAATTGTTATGATAAAGGATAAGTGATTTGCCCACAATTTTGAATTTGTCCTTTTGATCCTACGCCTAGACTTGCCCCTTTGAACTATGTGCAATTCTTCCACAATCCATTGATTTACTCAAGTATCTATTACATTCTTTGATTTATGTGAGTTTGGGAAAATTGGAGAGGTACTTTCCCCTAAAATTCCATAATCATTTAACTTGGAATCTGAATCTTGATTTTCCTAATGGTGTTTCATTACTTCCTCAGGCCCACAGTAGTATAACAGGAGCCAGCAAACTACCATAAAATAATCCCAACCAGGCTTTCATCCAGGTCTGATTCAGAAGAGACTACCAAATACCTAGTTTTCATATAAGATGTTATCTATATCAGGGTCCCAGTCAATATGAATTTGAATGATTTTTAAAAATATAAACTTTTGTTTAAAAATTTTGTTTTACTCCTTTAAGTAGTTCTAACTCAACTTTTGTCCAGGCTGGCTGGTTTTTGTTTGAAACTTTGCTTGTAAATTTTTTTTGGAATAATTCTCATCTGGGTTTGTATCTTCAGAGTGCCTATCTCCACAATGTTCTCTATGGAGGGATTCTTTTTTTTATTTGCTCATTCTTCCAGTCTACTTTCTTTGTTTTAGAACCATATTCTATGAACTTCTGGAGGGAATGACTGGGCTGAATTTGTATCTTTTTAGACCTCAGTATTGCTTTCTCAGGGTATTTAGTGTTGGTTTATTCCAAGATCTCAGGAACAACTCAGAGTAGAGAACATTGTGGAACCTTGATCACACCTAGCTAGATATAGATAGATAGATAGATAGATAGATAGATAGATAGATAGATAGATAATATTTATACTCATAATTCCCCACATTTTAAGAGAAAAATAAGGTACATTTTTTCTCCCCCCCCAAAATCCTTACCTTGTATTAATATCATTTCTAAGACAGAAGAGAAGCAAGCACTAGGCAATGGGGGTTAAGTGACATGGCCAGAATCTCATAGTTAGCAAGTGTCTGAGACTAGAATTGAATCTAGGACCTCCCAACTTTAGGCCTGACATTCTATTCACTGCCTCTTAAGAAACATTTTTGTAACTCTCCTCTGGGACTTAGGTAATTATAATTGAATCATTGCATTCTAACCATTTTTTCCTTCTCATTTATATTATTGTAGTTTTTTACATATCATTACATAGAAATATATTGTTCTCTTTTTATGGATAGGAAAATTCAAGCACAAAGTTAAGTAACTTAATCAATGTTAAAGAATGAATCAATGCCCACTATGAAACCAATTCCAGATCTTCCATTTGGGGACCCCTTCTATTGTAATTTTAAATAGTTTTTAAAGTTTTCATTCGACTGTGATTTGATGAGATCCAGCTCTGTTTTTTTTTTTTTAATGGTTAACATATTTGGTATTTATCTTAGCTATTTGTCGTTTGTCTAATAAGTTTTGTTTGTCTTCCCAGATGTACATTATTTGGCAATATATAATTATAATTTGTCATTGTTTATGTCATTTACCATTTGCTTTTAACTTCTGCCAGTTTACTATAAACTAGCCATCTTTAGCAGCTACACTATTATACTATTGCTGATTGGGAAAAAAGAAAAAGATAGGGAAATTGGAGGAAGAGGTAGAGAAAGGAGGGGAAAGGAAGGTGGCCTGGTCTCCCCTTGCTCCAATAGGGAAATTGACCAGGCTTTTTTTCTAACTATAACTATACTAGGGAATTAAATTAAATCAAGCTAGACTCTATGGATAGTTAGATAAGTTTATTTGGGCTGGAAAAGAAAGGTTTGAGAAAGCTAGAGAAAATTTGATCTCAGAAAAAGGTGCCAAAACCCATGCTTCTCTCCTCTTTTATACTTTCTCATATACCTCCCACAAAGGAAGTAGGATGTCTGAGGAGGTTTGAAGTAGAGAGCCCTGGGAGATGTAGTCTCCCATTCCAAAACGCACACTATAAAAGATCTAATAGGACCTACATAGACAAAATTATAATAAAAATTACCCTAACTTTGTTAATCAAACTGGCAAATATGCAATGATTGACCAGTTAGATGTCCTTTCCTGTGTAGCAAATAGAACCATGGTATTCTAAACAGAACAATGACTTAGGAGTCTGAAATATAAGTACTGGTTCCAGTTCTGTCTAGTTCGGTTTGATTGTGAGTAACTTACTTCACTTCTCTTAGTTCTTTATTTCTAAAGTGAGCAAATTTGACTAAATAAACTCTAAGGGCCCTTCTAATCTTCAAGTCTTTATATTAATCTATAAAGCTTTATAAAGTGCTATAATAAATTCAAACCTCTATATATAATATGTGAATATGAGCAAATAATTTGGTATAGAAATTTAGATCAAAAGAAATATTTTTCTAACTTTACAGATTAAATGTTATTTGCAAAATTTCACTGTGTCTCTTAGTTAGGGAAGAAGTAATTTCATTAATTTCAGTAATTTCATTAATTAAGTCAGATATTCATTCATTTTCAGATTTCTAAGTAAAGTAAAAAAATCCAGGGAAAATCATAGTTTTATTTAAACTAATAAATGAGAGCAATTATATTCACTAATTGGAAAAGGAATATTGTCAGATTGTTTTGTTCTAAATGGGAACCTATAAAAGAAACTGTAGTGTAAAAGAAACCTAGTATCTTTTGCATCCCAACTAACTATAAAAACAACTCATATGTCTGACTGATATTTGGCCAATATTGGCCAAATATAGCAATTAAAAAACTCACTGAGGATACTTGCTCCTTCCCTGTCCACCAAGGAGCCTATCTGTCTCACCTCCTGATCCTTGCAAACAGGCTAAGGTCAAACCTGAGGGGAGCCTTCTCTTCAAAGAAAGGGTTAAAACTCTTTCATCATTTCTCTGACTCTTTGGAAGTCCACCCTCAAGATAGGGAAATTTCAAGATCAGTTCTGCCAATCTCCCTCTTTCCTCCTCCCCATCCCCCCCAGTTGATTCTTCTGTTGGTAGCACTGAAGTCAGCTCAAAGTGAGCATCTTGGTATATCAAACAAAGCACTCTCTCTTTTCTAAGTTTTAGTAAGGGGTTTATTTGGGAGAAAGGGAAAGGTAACTGTAGTTGAAGGGAGAGAGGGTTTGGGATTTCCCTAATACTAAAACAATTCCTAAGTTGGAGGATGGTGGAATAGAGTTCAGATTTGGGGAAATAGTCAACAGTTTGAAGATACAGTTACTGTAGTATAGTAGGGAGAAACCAGAGAGCAGGACTTTCTGTCCTTCCTCCTTTCTGTCCCAAGGGCAAGAGACCAAGTTTTTTTCAATTTGGCTCTCTTTCTTCAACAGTCCTTCATGATCCCAACTCTATTTAGAATGTCCATCTTAATTGACAGATTCTGCAGTCTTGGCTTCTCCTGCTCTGCTGCAGACTTTTCCCATTTTCTCTTCTCCACAACATTACATTCCCCCATTTTGTCTTTGGACAGGATGCATCTTGCATCCTGTATTGACATTACTAACCTTTTAAATATATCTTGTCAATTTTCTAACTATCTATTCTTAACCCTATACTATGTTAAATATTCCTTTACCCTCCCAAAACAATAAATCCTAACCTGTCTTAACTATTCTGTCTACCTAACTCTATGCTAGGTTTGGGTATAGGAAAATGGCTTAGGTAAATAGGGATTTTACATGCATATAGTTTTTGAACATAATAACAAACCATGTAACAATTTGAACATTTTCAACAGTATTTTGAATATGTAACTGTATTATCTCTTTATGTCTATAAGTTCTACTAAATAAAAATTTCTATTACTAACAATTGTAAACCTAAAATTATAATGTAATCTAACTATTATACTCAATTTTATGTCTGTCCCTACATTCCCTAAGACTTTGAACAAATTTTCTAAGTTGTCCCTATTTTTAGTCATTAGAACATTAATCAGGTGGTCACCATAGATATAATCTAACCAGAGAAGGTGAGAACTAAAGAATGGGCAGTCCTGGAGAAAAGCATATTTTGTGATTAGTAAATGTATTAATTAATTATGAATTAAATTATAATTAATTATAAAATAATAATAAATTATATAATAAAGATGGCAGTCTAGGTAAAATGGATGAATATTTACAAAAATATAAATTGCCTAGATTAACAGAAGAGGAAACAGAATACTTAATCCCATATCAGAAGAAGAAATTGAAAAAGCCATCAATGAACTCCCTAAGAAAAAATCACCAGGGTCAGATGGATTCATAAGTGAATTCTATCAAACATTTTAAAATCAATTAATCCCAATATTCTACAAACTATTTGACAAAATAGATAAAGAAGGAGTCTTACCAAATTATTTTTATGATACAAATATGGCACCGATTCCCAATCCAGGAAGATGAAAAACAGAGAAGAAAAATTATAGACTATTATCCTTAATGAACATAGATGCAAAAATATTAAATAAAATACTAGCTAAAAGGCTCTAGAAAGTTATCACAAGGATTATTCACTATGACCATGTGGGATTTATACTGGGAATGCAAGGATGGTTTAATATTAGGAAAATCATCCACATAATTGACTGTATCAACAACCAAACTAATGGAAATCACATGATTATCTCAATAGATGAAAAAAAAAAAGCCTTTGACAAAATACAATATCCAAACCTATTGAAAACACCAGAAAATATAGGAAGAAAAGTACCTTTCCTCAAAATAAGAAACAGTATTTATTTAAAACCATCAGCAAGTATCATCTGCAATGGGGATAAGTTAGATGCCTTCCTAATAAGATCAGGAGTGAAGCAGGGATGTCTATTATTACCACTACTATTTAATATTGTACTAGAAATGCTAGCAGTAGCAATTAGAGAAGAAAAAGAAATTGAAGGGATCAGAGTAAGCAATGAGGAAACTAAACTATCACTCTTTGCAGATGGCATGATAATATACCTAGAGAATCTGAGAAAATCTTCTAAAAAGCTAATAGAAATAATTAACGACTTTAGCAAAGTTGCAGGGTACAAAATAAACCCACACAAATCATTGGCATTCCTATATGTTTCCAACATAACCCAGCAGCAAGAGTTAGAAAGAGAAACTCCATTTAAAATCACTCTAGACAAGATAAAATACCTGGGAATCTACTTGCCAAGACAAATTCAGGAATTATATGAACATAACTACAGAACACTCTTTACATAAATAAAATTAGATCTAAACAATTGGAGAAACATCAATGCTCATGGGTGCACGAGCTAATATAATAAAAATGATATTCTTACATTAATTAATTTACTTATTCAGTGCTATGCCTATCAAACTCCCAAAAAAACTTTTTTTATGGAATTAGAAAAAATTAATACAAAGTTTATCTGGAAGAACAAAAGATCAAGAATATAAAAAAAAATACATTTTTATAACAGATTGGCCAATATGACAGTATAAGAAAATGACAAATGTTGGAGGGGTTGTGGCAAAATTGGGACACTAATGCATTGCTGGTGGAGTTGTGAATGAATCCAGCCATTCTGGAAGGCAATTTGGAATTATGTGCAAAGGGCTTTAAAAGAATGTATACCCTTTGATCCAGCAATATCACTACTAGGTTTGTACCCTAGAGGGATAATAAGGGGAAATACTTGTACAAAAATATTCATAGTCACACTCTTTGTGGTATCAAAATATTGGAAAAGGGTTGTCCCTCAATTGGGGAATGGCTGAACAAATTGTGGTATATAATGGTGATGGAATAGTATGTAAGGAATCTGGATGATTTCTATATGAACTGGGAGAACCTCAATGAATTGATGCAGAGTGAAATGAGCAGAACCAGGAGAACATTGTATACAGAAAGTAAAACATTGTAGAATAATCCAATGTAATGGATTTGCTACTAGCAGCAATGCTACAAGCCAGGACATTCCTGAAAGACGTATGGGAAAGAATGGTAACCACACTGAGAGGAAGAACTATGGGAGTAGAAATGCAAAAGAAAAACATATTACATCACTTATCACATGTATATATGAGTATGTGATTTGGGGTTTTGGCTTTAAAAGATTGCTATATAAAAAATATGGAAATAGGTATCAAGTGATAACATTTGTGCACCCCAGTGGAATTGCTTGTTGGCTCTGTGAGTGGGGAGGGAGTTTGTATAGGGTGACCTAAAGTTTTAAACTAAAAGTGTATAGTTATCTTAAAAAAAAACTTTAAAAGTATGAAGTTATCTTAAAAAAGATAGCTGAAATGAGGCAGCTACATGACTCAATGAATGGAGAGCCAGTTGGGAGTCAGGAGGAACTGAGTTCAAATTTGACCTCATATATTTTCTACCTGTCATAACCCTGAGCAAGTCACTTAAGTCCAAATGCCTAGCCTTCACTGAACCAACACTTGTATCAATTCTAAGAGAGAAGGTAAGGGTTAAAAAAAAGAAAAGATAACTGAAACTACACCTCACTGTTTCTAAAAAGAGAAAGAATTTACAGTTTTCCAAAGAACTTGATTAAATGCACAAAATATAAATTATGTTGTTCTTAAAGTTGATTCACAGTAGTCTGCCAATCACAAGACTTTTAGTCTAAAGAAGTGAAATAAAAATGTTGTAATTATTTATGAATATAGCTATATATTTGGCAAAACTTACTTATAACTTGATAAACAATCTAAGCAATAAATTACATTCATATTTAACTGTGCTAAAATTAATGGGACAATGTCATTCTTGCGTGTATATTATCAGTTGTTAATATCACTGATGCTACTTTCTCTGAATTGGATGCCAATATTAATTATTCTGAAATTGGGATGAATAGAAATGTATGAGCAGAGAAGTATAGTTGCTTCATTCTCAACTATACTTCTCATATTAAGATGAGAATGAAGCAACTATATACTTCAGGCCAGTATATGGCTTTATTCTTTTTCAGAGAGGAAAAGAAAAGGATGAAGAAAGGAATGTTTTGGATAAGAAATAAGGAAGAAGGAAGAGGAATATCATTTCTCAAAATTGGAAGGTACTAGAAAAAAAGTATTCAGACATAGAAGAAAAGTTAAGGGACAAGGCTCAATGAACCTCACTATTATCTAAACTAGGCAAAGGAGGGTTGAACACGCACACACAGATTTTGTTGTAGAAATATAGTAAACTAAAGTGGGAATAAGAATAGGGGAAAAGGATTCAGGAATGTAGAATAGGTTATGAAATAGTCATAAGCAAGACTTTTTCAGCTTAGGAAGGTGGATCATAAAGGGGAGATGAAAAGGAGAGAAAAAGTAATGATAAGGGTTTGGGCTGTCTGAAGAGACCTTCTCTTCAGTAGTTCCATTGAGCAGAAACCTAACATCAAATTCAAAGACTGGAAGAATGGCTAAAAAAAAAAAATCACTCTATAATTAAGATATTATAGTGGCAGGAATGATTGAGAAACAAATGCAGAAGATAAGGACTCCCAAACATCTAAAAGCAATCCCTCAGAGAAAAACACAAGCTGGGTACAAACTCAACTAGAATTCTTGAAAGAGTTGAAATAAGAATTCAAAATGTTTTTTTAATAGATAGAATGGGGGAAATGGAAAAGAAATAAGACCTACGAAAAAAATAATTGGAAAAAGAAGGAACAGCTTGGCATAAGAGGTACAAAATCTTTCCCAAGCAATGAAGTCCTGAAAAATCAAATGGGCCTAAATAGAACATTTCCATAAGGCTACAAGAAATGTAAAACAAACCCCCAAAAAAGACTTAAAAATGAGAGAAAGTGTTAGCTATCTCATAGCAAAGCAAAAACTGACCTACAAAACAGATTAAGGAAAAAATAAATTAAAAAACCAATAGATTTTCTGAACATAATGACCCAAAAGAGAGTGTAGACATCCCATTTTAGGAAATCTTCCAATGCCTTACAACTGATACTAAGATTAGGATAAAATGGCTACATGATTTAGAATAAAGGGGGATTCCATAAGCAAATTAAGGGAATATAGAAGAATTTGCCTGTCATGTTTATGGATAAGGGAAGATTTTATTATCAAAAAGAGGTAGAGAGAATTATGGGATATAAACTAGACAATTTTGATTGCATTAAATTAAAAAAGATTTTGCACAAACAAGATCAATATAGCCCCAAAAAAAGGACAACAGAAAACTGGGGGCAAAGTTGTATAGTAAATTTCTCTGATAAAGGCTTTATCTCTCAAATATACAGAGAACCAAGTCAGATTTTTAAGATAATGAGTCATTCCCCAACCGATAAATAGTTATAGATATAAACATGCTGTTTTCAGATGAGGAAATCAAAGCTATATTCATATAAAAAATACTCTATTGTCACTATTGATTAGAAAAATGCAAATCGAAAGAACTCTGAGGAACAACTTCACACCTATCAGATTGCCTAATATGACAGAAAAGGAAAATGACAAATATTAGAGGGAAACACTAATGTTCTTTGGTGAAGATGTGAATTGATTCAATCATTCTGGAGAGCAATTTGGAATTATGCCTAAAGGGCCATAAAACTGAATCTCCCTTTGTCCTAAGCAATGTCACAACTAGGTCTGAATTTGAAAGAATTTTTTAAAAAGGAAAAGAACTTCTGTGTATAAAAACGTTTATACCAATCCTTTTGGTTGTGGCAAAGACTTGGAAATTGAGGGGAGACTCATCAACTGGGGAATGGCTAAATAAGTTGTGGTATATGATTGTGATGGAATACTATTGTGCAAAAGAAATGATGAGCAGGATACTTTTAGAAAAACTTTCCAACTTAGATGAACTGAGACAAGCAAAGTGAGAACTAGAAAACATTGTACAACAGTTAACAGCGATAGTGTACAATGATCAATTGTGAATGACTTAGTTATTCTTAGTAATACAAAAGATCCAAGACAATACTGAACTTATGATGAAAATGCAGTCCTCTACCAGAGTTTGGGGGCAGATACCTGAATTTTGACCTATCTCAAGAAAATAGCTTAAGACAAGTTGGAAGGCTCTTTGTCAATAACTCTTGCAAAGTGATTAGGGATTATTTTAGAACACATTGTCCAAGATGGCCAGAGATGGACCTAGAAGAATTGTGAAAAACAGCTATATATGTTTTAAAGGGAAACAAAGAAAAGGAGGAAGAAAATAATGATGTCATAGAGGAAATAAAGAAAGAATTGAGATGATTAAAAGATAAGATGGCAAAAATAGATAGTGGACATGATAATCAACCAATGACACTTGCCCCTCTCCAGAAATCTAATTATCGATCCAGTACCTGCCACTTCTGTGAGAAGAAGGGCGACAAAATGATAGTGTGTAGAACTTTTCTCAAGATTATTGGAAGGAATACGCAGTATAATAGCAACTACAGAAGTGATAATTATAAAAATAACTATAATTATGACAATGGAAACCACAACTTTAGGAATGATGACTATAAGAATAGATATTGGGAAAATGATAATTCAAACCAAATGACTCCACAACAATATAACTTAAGTGGAGCTCATCCAAAAAATACTCAGGTTGCTAATGCCCCTCAGGGGTGCCTTTCAGGGGGGTACCCAAGGAACTTCCCAAACACAATGAAGGTGTCTGGGGGGGGAAAAGGGGGTTGGGACACAGGAATCAGAGGATACAACCTTTGATTTCCCAGACCCTGATGTCTTACTACCCGTTGTCCCTATCCACTGTCCCCCCTATACTAATGAACCCCATGTTACCTTTAAGGTGGGTAACACCTATTATGATTGTCTTTTAGACACTGGAGCTTCCTGGTCTGTATTAAAGAGAACACCTGATTTACAATGTTATTCTGTTGGCTCAGAGAATGTAATTGGAATATCACCCCAAAGAGTTAAAAAACTTCCCCCTAGAATGGTGTCTGTAGGTACAACATTCCTACCTTTTGATGCCTAACTCCCCTCTAAATTTGCTGGGGAGGGACCTTCTATGCGAACTCAGAGCCACAATAACTTGCTCCCCAGATGGTTCCTTATCATTGGAAATATTAGAGGAATCTTTAAATTTGCTCCCAGTAATTCTCTCAGAGATCCAGGAGGCAAAAGAGCCTCCCACTTTTGTAATACCTGAAGATATACCGGAGTCTCTTTGGGCCACATCTTCTTCTGATGTAGGCTTACTTAAGTTGGCTGTTCCTGTGCAGATAAAAACTAAATCTAGCCCACCTCCTTCCATTCCTCAGTATCTCCTCTCAAAAGAGGCAATTGAGGGAATTACCCCAGTAATTAACTCATTAATTGCACGGGGAATAATAATCCCTTGTAAATCTGAATACAACACGCCCATCCTGCCCATTAAGAAACCAAAAAGAGGGCCTGATGGCAAACACCTCTATAGATTCGAACAGGATTTGAGGGATGTGAAAAATCATGTTATAAAGAGACACTCTGTAATTTCCAACACCAATACTATTATTTCTTCTATTCCTAGCACAGCTACATACTTTACAATAGTAGACTTGTGCTCAGCCTTCTTTTCCATACCCATACATGAGAACTCCAGGCATATTTTTGCTTTCACCTGGCAGGGCCATCAGTACTCCTGGAGTCTTCTGCCACATGTTTTTGTAGACAGCCCAAGGTTATTTGCGTAAATTTTGAGCCAAGATACAGATAATATGAAATTTAAAAATAGCAAATTAATCAAATATGTAGATGATCTACCATTGGCTTCAACAGATGCAGAAGCATGTCAGGAAGATAGCAAACACCTTCTTTTGGAATTGCACAAAAGAGGGTATAAGATCTAGAAGGATAAGGTTCAGTGGTGCCTCCCTAAAGTAGAATATTTAGGGTTCATCCTAACTGCAGGTGCCTGCTTTATTTCTCCCAAACAAATTGAGAATATTCAAAATTTAAGCACTCCTACCACTAAGAAACAGTTGAGAACAATTTTGGGAGCAACAGAGTTTTGTAGACAATGGATTCTTTGCTGTGGGGAAATTACTAAGCCTCTTATAGCACTAACAAGGGATTCGGTCCCTGAGCCCCTAAAATTAGAGCCAGAACACCTGTCAGCTCTATCAGATCTAAAACAGGCTATCCTGTCTGCCCCTGCTCTAGGCATCCCAGATTACAACAAGCCATTTACTTTGTATGTACATGAGCGAAGAGGGGTAGCTTCAGGTGTTTTAACTCAGACTTTGGGGCCTTCTCAGCACCCAATTGCTTATTATTCTGCCCAACTGGATCCAGTAGCATCAGGAGCACCACCATGTCTTAGAGGAGTAGATGCTACATCCTTACTAGTGACAAAAACTGTTGATCTAGTATTGGGATGTCCATTAACAATTATGTCCCCAATTGAGGTAGAAGCATTGTTGCTAAGACATAGAATATAGGCATTTTCTGATCAGCAAATTACAAGATATGATATAACCTTGCTAAACAATAAAAACATTACCTTGAAATGCTGTTTCACCCTTTACAGTATGTAGCTCTGATTTCTCTACCTAAAAGCTGTTCACATCTTTGGACCATTTATCACTTGGGGAATGGCTCATATTCTTACCAATTTGACGAAGTTCTCTGTATATTTTAGATGTGAGATCTCTAGTCCATGAAACTGTCAATAAGACCCCCTTCTCACCCCATTTTCTGCTTTTCTTCTATTCCTGACTTTTTAAAAAATTTATTTGTACAAAAATAGGAGGTAAGTTGAATTCACAGTGTCACAAAAACAGAAAAAAGAAAGTGGTCAACAATGTCAAATGCTGTTAGGTAGTTTGAAAAAGTTTAGGACTGAGAAAAGACCATCAGATTTGGCAATTAAGAGGTAACTGGAAATTTTGGAAAAAGCAGCTTTAGTTTTAGTTGATGAATTCAGAAGCCAGATTGCACAGTATGGAATAATGAATTACAGGAAAGAAAGTGAAGGCAGTGAATGTGGATCATAAATAAAATTCAAGGGGTTTGACTGAAAAGGGGAGGGAGAGATATATAGAATACAGTTTGGGAGGATGGTAGGGTCTAGTGAAGATTTTTTTAAAAGGATTTTAAGGTTTTTAAAGGAGACTTGGGCATATTGGAAAGCAGGAGGGAGGGAAGCAGTTGATGGCAGAGGTCAAAGATAGGTTTGTGTGTATCTGGTGTGTGTGTGTGTGTGTGTGTGTGTGTGTGTGTGTGTTTGTTTAATATAGGATGGGGTGAGAAGAGATATGAGTTGGAATTGCTATCTGCTAGAGAAGCCAGGAGGGAATGAGATAAAGTACACAGGAAGAGAGCTGGCCTTGGCAAAGAGGACTATTCCATTGGGAGAGATGGGGAAAACTAAGAGTTGATGTCAAGGGATTTGACATGAAGAGAATGGAAGCTATATTAGGTCAATCAGTTAACAAGCATTTACGATGTGCCCAGAGCTGTGCTAAACACAGGAAATACAAATTAAGTAAAAAGAAAGGCAATCTCTGGCTGTATATAGGAGCTTATATTCTAATAGGTAAAAGACAACAGATAAAATGAAGCTGGAAAAGAGGTGGAGTGGGAAATAAGGTATTCAGTCTGGGGATATAATGGAGAAGTTGTAAGGAAGGCAGCTGATGAAAAATGAAGACATGACTAGCCCTGGTGCCTTCCTTTGAATGTAGTTTCTAATATGAACCAATCCACTAAATAAAAAAAAGTAAGTTGTCGTCATATGCGAAGACCAGATATAAATTTGTTTTATTTTAGAGGCATTAGAGTTATCTAATAAATTAAGTTTCCTACATTTTTTAGACATCTTTTTATGACATTTTATGACATCTTTATCCGATGAAGCTGTCTATAAATATTTTCCACCAAGTTGGGACTGGCGATGTGTGGAAGTTCAGAAGCACCCCATTTTCCGAGGTTGGATGGGAATCCCACTGACCCCTCCTCCGAATTTCCTTGCTTTTTCTTGGGGTGTTTGGGATTATCTCCCAGGATTGTTGTTAAGGACCAAATAAGATAAAATCCGTAAAGCACTTTATCAACTTTATGTAAATGCTAGATGCTCTTTCTTGTTTATTTATCTGTTATTTTTATTCTCAGTGATTTGTCCTGGAACAGCGGTTCTCTAGCATAGAGCAGCACCCACACCCGTAGGGCGAGAAGAACCAAATATATCTGAATGAACCAGGGGGCGGGGAAAAGAGAAAGGAGCGCAAGCAATAGGCGTGGCTTCAGCACGAGGCAGGAGGCGCTCTCGGATGACGTCAGAGCGACGCAGCCTGTGGGAACCGCGTGAGGAGACTGCGGCCCCCGGGCCCTGTTAGGGCGCAGGTAAACAGCCGCCGTCACCGCCTTTGCTGTTGACCCCCAGCGGTCTCCGGCCCCTGCTGTAACCCTCTCCGTACTCGGGGCGGGACTGGTGATGTGTGGAAGGAAGCACAGCAGCGCCTTTCTCCGAGTCTGGATGGGGATCCCCCACCCCTTATCCCGCCCCTCGGGGTGTTTAGAGCCGGTTCCACCGGCCCCAGGTCTTCCCTCTCCTAGAGGCGCATCTGTCCTTATTAGGCAAGATTTCGTTATGTGATTTGAGAGGATTGTGGTCTTCTGTTAGGACGAAAGAGTCAAAGGAAGGCAGCGGCGGGGCGGGGGAGGTACTTTGGAAGCTCCCACTCCTGCATCCTAGGGCGGGAATTCAAATCCCCCCCTTTAGTTATGTTTGACCTTGGGCAAGTTCCATCGCTTTCCTGGGCCTCTGTTTATTCCTCTTCATATAATGGGGATGGACTAGATAGACTTCAACTACATTAGATCCCTTCTATTTTTAGATTTATTGCTAATTGGCTTTCTAGTTAAATCCCGTTTTCCTTAAACATGAACATGCTAAATAATTAAACATTCCAGTAGTTGCAACCACTTCTCTTATCAGTCTGCTCCCAATTTTTCACTTTCAACCACCCTACTTAACCTCCCCTGCAACTACACAGCTTATGTCCTCCCCTTCTGCCCGGCGAAAGCCACCTCCCACCTCCATCATCTCACTCTTCCTTCCTGGCATCCACACATCCCATACCCACCTTCCCCTTTAGACTTACCCTAACTCCACAAATCACCTTCTCCATCATCAACCTATCCAGCCTTCTTCCCAATTCTCTTGCTGGGGAAAGTAATTGATACCTGGGCTGCCAATGCCTTTAACAATTTATTAATTTTTTCACTACCCTATCTGAGCCTGTTCATTGTCTCCAGATGGGCTGTACTAAAGGCCTTACTTAGGTTTGGGGGTATAGCTACAAGGATTTCGGTCAGTGGCAGGCACCTTGGTTTCTTTGGTTCGAAAATCTCAGCCTTAGTTCTTAGTAGCATAATGTTATAGTTGAAAAGCAGTGGTTTCTGTTCTGAGGCACTTGGGAATCAAGATAAAAATAATTAAAAAAAAAAACTTTAAGAAGTTAAAATGCCCTTTTTATTGAATTTTGTGTCTGTGGCAACTATAGCATCTATTTGCTTTCCTATTGGCTTTATCTTCACTATCAACCTCCCCCCCCCAAAAAAAAAAAACAACAAAAAACAAACCAGTACATAGGTGCTAGATTTAGAACTTGAAGTGATTAGTATTTTTGCCTTAAGGAACTCTCAGAGACCAGTTTTTTCATAGAAGACGAGTTCTGCATAGGGGGAAAGAAGACATATTGATGAAATTACAGATCTTTGACTTGAGGTCCATAAGAAACTAATAATCCAGTAATCCAGAAGCTTCATATTTAGGGAAGGATTTTGGAAAAGATATCATCAGCATGATAAATTCATGGAAAAGGAGGTCAGCTGATCATGTACTGAAAACAAGGAATAACATGTACAGTCCAGATATTCCCCTGATAATCTATGTAATGTTAAGAAATCTAGAGGAAAGCACCCAACATGTGAAGTGGATTCCCATTGGCAATTTTATGGGGAAATGACAAGATCTATGATCCATAAGATCTATGATCCATCAAAATATGGCATATTTCTCCTAGTTCCAGTGTACTAGATATAGAACTTAATATAAGTTTAGGAAGCCTTTAAAACCATGGGGGGTGGAATTATAAATTGTTAATATTTAATTCTGGCAATAGATCAGAGATAAGATAGAATAGAATTGGCAAAAAGACCCAATACTTTTGTTGTAATTTGATCATAATTGCACACCAAAAACTGAAATGGTTTTTTAAAAAGACATGTTTATCTTAATATATTTTATATAACTTAATATTTGCTTTCTGTGATTTGTCAACTAGAGGTTGAATATGACAAACATAGAAATGTTATTTTTTTCTAAGATAATTATAATTTAAACTGTTTAAATAGACTCGAAACAATTGGAAAGTCCAAATAATTGAATTTTTTCCTACTATATTTGATTTTTATGAGAGGAAGAATCCTAACAAGCAAATTTGCATCTCAACTATCTTTTTTTCTTTTAACCCTTAGCTTCTGTCTTAGAATCTATACTACATATCTGTTCCAAAGCACAAGAGAGGTAAGGCCTAGGCAATAGGGATTGAGTGATTTGTCCAGGGTCACACAGCTAGGAAGTGTCTTAAGACCACATTTGAACCAGGACCTCCCTTCTCTAGAAGAGGCTCTGCATCTGCCTAGCTGTCCCATGCATTTCAGCTATCTTTAACCTTTAAGAATCAAATCAAGTACAAAAAAATAGTTAAATTATCCCCATTATAAACAATTGTAATGTTTCCATTAAGAATCAATCACTGCTTAACTGAATTTTTTTTTCAACCTTAGTATTTGTTTTTAAACATGAAAGTTTAAAAATTTTTTAAAAAATAATTTTGGACAGAAAAATTTCAAAAATAGGTTATATACTTCACTGCCTCTTTAGGTGGAACATGGAATATAGTTTGACCTTTTCTTGATGACTAGAAGTCATTTTTATGAACATCAGATTTTATATTGTTTTACAATACAATACCTTCTCTGCCCATTTACTTGCATAAAGTTGCCCTATACCAAGTAACCCTAGTGTCCAAATTGTTGGTTTTTTCCGTATCAGATTGTTGTTATCTGTTATCAGATTGTTAGCTGCCCTTTCCTGCCACTCTGCCCACTTCTAACAACCACTCTCCAACCTTCTAATTTACTGCTCTTAATCTGTTATGGATTTGGAAATCAAGTACTATAGTCAGAGCTGTAGAATTATATGTAAGTAGAGAATGGGTAGTAACTAAGTAAAGTGACTAATGATTAGAGACCCTAGGGTATTTTAATATAACCACTATACTTAAAAGTCAGAGAATTGTTTGATTCCTGACTTTGTTACTTACTGGCTGTGTAATTTGGGGACATTTTACTTCTCTTTGGACCTAGATTTGGATTAAATAGTCTAAATTTCCTTCTAACAGTAAATTCTATAATGACCACAAACTTTAGTTAATAGAGTTTGTGACATGACTTGATTACTCAGAGACATTTTTTCCCTTTTCTCGTGTTTGGGAAACAAGCTAGGACTTTTCTGGATCCGTGTGTGTGTGTGTGTGTGTGTGTGTGTGTGTGTGTGTGTGTGTGTGTATACAAAATCTATGATATATATATATATATATATATCATAGATTTTGTATAGATTTATTTATGTCTCTTACATCTTCTTTACCAACAGTTCTGTGCAGTGATAAGTCTTCTGAAGCAGTTCAAGGTTATTTGAAATATTTTCTGAATCATCAAAAATTAAATTTTCAGTGGAATTTTGGTGTATTCTGTATTCTTTTGAAAAAGTCTCTATATATGTATATCAAATATGCTAAATCTTAGCTTACTAATACATTTAATTTGATAGAACATCTTATTCATCATCCATTTCGGATAAAAGATTTTATAGCAAAACATAAAGGGATCCCATTCTTATTATATGCCTTTTTCTTTTAGATATAAAAAACTCTTAGTGTAAAAAATGTTGGCAGATCCTCATAGAATAGCAGTTTTATTACTATATCTTGATTAGGAAAAATAACCAAAGAAAAGCAACTATGAATTCAGTAACAATTTTGATCAAATTTATTAAAAATTAGTATTTGTGAGATATATTAGTCTACAGAATTGTAGGACCCTTTGTAGTACACTTTGGCTTTGCAGAAGTCAATGGAAACTAATGAAATACATTTTACTGTGGAAAGTATGTGGAATGAACTTTAGAAATATACATTAAAACATGTACAAAAATAATTAAATTTTTATGATTACTTAGAATTTGGGTATTTTATAGAAATAAATGACATTTAAAGCCTAGAAAATAACCAGTGGTCTATAAATACATAATTAAATGATTGTAAAGGAGGTATTTATGGTATATAATATTTAATACTATCTTTAGCTATATTTTTTCAACCATGGTTACGAAAACATTTTTATGTGTACTAGTGTCATATTTTTAAAATAGCAACCATGTATCACTATGTATTGTATGGCAATGGCTGTCCATAGTAAGAATCAGTCATATGATGACCTACATAGTTCTTGCTCTCTGGGAGTCTATAGAAAAAATTATGTGTACAAACCATTTGAAATTGTATTTATTTCCTATCAATTTTCATCATATAAATATTTTAAGTTTTCATCTTTTTCTGCAAGGGAAAGCTGTATTATAATTATGGAATACCAGAAAATGAGAGGTGGAAGGGACCTTAGGGATCATCTAGTACAACCACCTCATTTAACAGATGAGGAAGACAAGTTCACATAGCAAGTAGGTATCTTGCTTGAATCAAGGCATCCTAATTCACAGTCCAGTATTTTATGTTACACCAAATTGTCTCTTAAAACTACTTTGTTGTTATTGATTTTAGCTTCATAATTGGAGATTTCATTGTCTGAAGCTGTAAAATGAAATATATATATTTTTATTTACCCCTGCATTTAAGCCTAATGGTATTGATGTATTTGCTAAAAATTTATTTAGAATATATATGCTGCCTACTTCCTAAATGCATTTTAAACAGCCAGGTATTGATATGGAAGTTACCTTTAAATTAATAATTTGCACAATTACTTTGAGGGCCTTGGCCTCATTTTTATGCATATTTACTTCTCTGCATATTAGCAAGGTACTAATATAGTGCCTTGGTGTATAGAATCAAGTATCTAATAAATACTTTTAAATTTTATTTGCTAATGAAATTCTAAAGGATAGAATCTGAAAGCCTGAAAGAATTTTCTAATAGTGTTCTTATGTGTTTGTGTATGTGTATATTCAGTAGAACTGATAGTAGACAGAGCTTAAATGGTATTGTAGTTTCATGTTTTTCTATGTAATAGAGGGTGAGTCTGGTGGTAAAGAGAGAGAGGGAGAAAGAGTGGAGACCTCCCCTCTCAAGGCAGGGTTCAGGGGAGACAGCTGCTGTTTAACTTGACTAAGGGAGAGGAGAGGGGGAGTGAGTGGTTCCCCACTTCAGCCTCCTCCCAGCTATGGCTGCTCAACCTCAATCTGCCTCTTGACTTCCCTCTACTACTAAAATCTTTCCTCAGAGAGAGAGAGAGAGAGAGAGAGAGAGAGAGAGAGAGAGAGAGAGTGTTATCCTCCCCCCTCAAGCTGGAACTGGTTTCCACTCACACTAGAGTCAGTTGGGGAAAGATGACAAACTTTAGTCTAACTGATCAATTTGGGAATAACAAGGAAATGGCTGCTGGAAGGGTTTTTGTGAGGAAAGAGGGAAAGGTGTCCCTATTCTAGCTATCCTTACCTCCCTCATCAAGTTGGGGAACCCAGGCCTTGGCAGCCTTGGGCTCCTGAGAGATTCAGACTTGGATGGCCCTGGTCTTGTTCCCCCATGGGCACTGTCCAGACCCAGGGCACCAGGAGCTGCCCGTTGATCTAGTCAGCTGCTTGGTGTCTTCTCCAGTTGGCCACTCCAGTTGGGAATCCGTGGGGGGAAGAGTGTCCAATCACCAGGAGAAAGATGTAAGTCTTTACTCATTAGCAAAGTCTTGACCAGCCCTTTCCTTAGGCTGTCTCAGGATTGAGAGAGAGCTAACTGCCTCTCTCTGACAGAAAATTCTTGCTCTCCCAAGATTCCAGAACATCCTCTGGAGCTCCTCCCCCGCTGTGGCTGAGGCTCCAGCAATTTCCTAGACTAGTTCTAGGTCTAGTACTAGTAACTAGTTCTAGGGTTTGAAACCTCTCATCATATTTCCCAAGTCTCCTATGATATTTGTATCATTTATTTTGATTAATTCAATGTCAGCAATAATACAAAGCATCTAACAGCAATTTTTAGGAGCAGAGGATGTAATAATAGGAATTTACTTTTTAAGATTCTGAGGATTTATACAGTAGCATTTATGAAGTACTTATTATGTTCTAGGCACTGTTCTAATTGCTAGGTATACAAATACAAGAAAGACAGTTTTTACCTTCAAAGAGGCTTACTTAGCCATAGGAGAGGAAAGATATTCACAGAGGATAGAATGCTAATTTTGCTATATTAACTGTCTCTGTGTTGTCCAGATGGTGATCTTCCAGGGTGGTCTTTGGGTCAAGAATCAGGGAGGAGTTGCTGTTTCTTGTGGCTCTTTGTAATTAGGGGACCAGGAAATAATTCGGTGGCTCAAGCCTTTAGTTGCCTGAACTAATTAAGTATCAAGGTTTAATTATCAGTACCTTTCAAGGAAGAGAACTAACCCAGTCCATATAGAAGAGGTCTGTTAGACTTTTTTTTTTTTTACCATACCAGTCAACTCTTAAGATTTACTTGCAGAACAATGGTCATTCTTAATTGGCAGAAGGAAATTCCTCACTTGAATTTTTCTACTGGAAAGAAATAATAAATCTGGACAGAAATAAATTTTTGCAATTTTTCATTTATTAGAATTTTATTCTTAACATTATTTCTTATGCAGTAATTAACTTCTTTAATATTATTGAACTTTTATTTCCCTTTTAAATTTCTTTGACACTTACCATAGTAAAGGTTTAGGTATTGAACTTTGAAACTGGTAGAGTTTTATAGAAGCAGAATCATACCATTTTGTCTAATTAGAAGTGTGAATATTTTCATTTGCAGAAAGTACCATCTGTATCTGAAGGTAGAAACTAATGTCTGGTTGTAATACATATTTACAAAACATTTCTTTAAAAGAGATTCAGGTTCTTTATTCTTATTAATGATAACAGTAACAGATATTATTAAGCACTTACTATAGGTAAGGTGCTGTGATAGGTATTAGAAATACAAAGGCGAAAAACTAGAAATTATTCCAGCCATCAAAGAGCTTAAATATATGTATAAATTAATAGATATAAAGTAACTTGAAGGGGAAAAGACCCCCTAACAATTAGGTAATTGAGAAAGGCTTCAGATACAAAGTAGACCTTAAACTGAGCCAGAATTTGAGAGTTGGAAGGGACCTCAAAGGCCATCTTAGTCCCTTCCATACATAATAGGAATCCCCAGTGTTAACAAACCCAGATATCTTCTCTAGATTTTGACAGTGTTGGCCACTTTTTCTTTTGGATTCTATCTATTCCTGCCAAAACGCTGGCCGTTCTCGCCTTGAAGCCCTCCAAGGAGGAAAAACTTTCCTCCCTGCAAAGTACACCATTCTACTTTTGGACAATTAGGTCTTTTTTTTCCTTATAGCAAAATGAAAATTTACTTTTTAGTACTTCCTCATATTGCATTTGGTTCTGCCACCTGAGGACAAACGGTAATTTAAATTCCTCCACATGACATACTTCAAAGAATTGAAGACAGCCAGCATGTCTTCCTTGAGCCTTCTCTTCTTTAGGATAAACGTGCCTAGTCCTTTTACTGATCTTCATATCATATGGACTCACAGCCCTTTACTATACTGATAGCTCTCCTTGGATACTGTGAGATTTAAAATAGTGAAGCCCATAAACTGTAGTGAGTTAAAATGGTGGGAGATATAAATTGTGATAGATATAAGAGAGGGTGAGTAAATTTGACCACAGAAAATATGTTTCACTACAGTGTCTTGGTTTTTAAATCAAATATAAGGTGGTCGCCAGGGAAATATCCCCAATTATTCAAATACCCAAGTCAACTGGGTTTTATAGAGATTTTAATTAATACAAATGTGGAATTAAAGAAAAGAGAGAAAGAGAGAAAAAGGAAATAAGTATGAAGGGCCTTAAGCCAACATGACCTAGACCTGAGTCTTAAGAGAGAGTGATCAGTCAGTCAGTCTTTTAACACTCACCACAAGGTCTGCCTAAGCAAGGATTCTAGTGACACCAGGCCAGCATCATCTCAGCTGCTTTCACTGGCTCCCTCCTCCATCTGAATGTTTCAGAATCAGTCCTTCCTCAATCTGAATGTTTCAGAATGAGTCCTCCTCAATCTGAATGTTTCAGAATGACCTCCAGCTCTTCTCTGAGCTCTTATTTTTAAGGGCAAAATCTCCTATGTCACCTCCCCTAAGTTCTTCCATCTACCAATCACTGTAGATGTTTTCCAAAAGACAGCCCATTTTGAATTCACAGGTGAGTAGATTAATCTCTTTTGTAAGTCAGAAAAAAAATGCTGCTGTGTTGACTAATTTTATTAAGAGAAAACCTCTGAGTAAGTTTTCACCTTTTAGGTCTAAGTAGTTTACAAGTTGCCCCACCTTTATAGGCACCTACCATCCCATTGTATCAATTCCAAAAACAGGCCTGGCTCAAAGAACTCCTTTCCTTTATAAATATGGTTTTCAAGTATTTTCATTGTTTAGCAAGGAGTTTTCTGCCCTAAAGCAGTCTTAAGTAGGGGTGGAGTAGGGATACTCCCATAGCAAGGAGTTTTCACATTCAAATAGAGTTCTCCCTATCTGGTAGGGAATTATTTCAAGTAGGGAATTGGAGGATTCCTCAATGTGGAGTAAAATTTTTAACATTCATATAAGTCTGTGAAATTTTAAGGTTTACAATACTCTCCTATTTATCAAAACCCCTCCTACACTGAGACACCAAAAGCTGAACATAGTACTCCAGGTGATGCCTGACAAGGGCTGAGTACAGTGGGACTATCACCTCCGTATCCCTGGAAGCTTTATTTCTCTTAATGCAGCACAATGGCACTAACTTTTTTGGCTGACACATTATACTGGTATCTTATATTGAGTTTGTTGTCCAATAAAACAATAATATCACCTACTGAAAAATCATCTTTATAGAGATGACAGTTATACTCATGGTAATCCTTTTTTTTTTTTTTTAATCCTTACTTCCTGTCTTAGTAACAGCTCTGAGATGGAAGGGTGAGGGTTAGGCAAACAGGTATTAAGTGACTTGCCCAGGGTCACAGCTAGGAAGTGTCTGAAGTCAGATTTGAACCCAGATCCTTCTGACTCCATATCTGGCACTCTATTGTGCTACCTACCTGCCCCCACCTATGGAAATTCTTGAGAGCACCAAAAAGATTATTTATAGGGAGAAGAAATAAGAGAGTAGAACCACAAAGACTAAGAGAAATCCAAGGGGAAGATGTGGTCAACATTGTCAAAAACTACAAACAGTATCTGAGTTTGATTTCATTTCTGCTACTTTAGCATGTGTGATCTTGGACAAGTCTAGTTAGTACAGTGGATAGTTTGACAATTTAGACATTTAAAAAAACATTGACAAAAAAACAATTAGGGGGTAGTCCACTTTGGAATAGGAGTGTAAATTCAAAACAAATGTGTTCAACACCCCACAGTTCAAATCACCACATCCCAAAGTTCATTCTGGATCTTTTGGTGTAGTTTGTGGTTTCTGTAGGAATCTTCATGGTGCCTTCTCCAAGCAGTTCACTTTCTGGATTTGGGGAGATAGCAAGTTTCTTATCCTAAAATTACTCTCAAAAGAATTTAAACTTTGCAGAACTCAATAGAGAAACCAGTGGGAATGAGGGAGACAGGGTGCATAAGGATGGTATAATTAGGGAAAGAATGGTGACAAGCAAAACAACTTTAAGAAAAGTAAAGAACAAGGATCAGAGATTAGGATCTGGACTCAATGAAAGTAGCAGGCCAGTAGAGGTAAGAATAGACCACTTCAGTTACTGATTAATAGCATTGTTCAGATTTTTTTTCTTTCTCTACTTTTTTTCTTGGTAAAGGAGAAAAGGAGAAAAATGAAAAAGTAAAAAGCATTTGATGGCAATAAATACAAAATTAATAGTCATAACCATCAGTATGAACTCATTGGAATAAGGAGGGTAACAGAATTGGTTAGAATCCCATCCAATGTTATTTAGGGAAAAAATCTTGAAAAATAAAGTTTAACACAAAATTCAAAGCAGACTATAGCAGAATTTTTCATGCTTCAAATTTTAAAAATCAAGGGTAACAATTATGGTCTCAAACAATGTAACAATAAAAATAAGCATGGTTAAAAGAGATAAGCACAGAAAGTACATAATCCTTAAAACTACTATAGCTAATGAAATAATATCAGTAATTAATATGTATCCTGAAAGTTATAATATCTAAGTACTTAGAAGAAAAATAGGGAGAAATAGACAGTAAAACTAATGTAAGAATTAAATTAAAATTTGTACCCAGATATATATTTATAAAATTTATTAATTAGAAGGCATAGATAAGACTAAAGTTAAATCTCACTGCCTTACTCTAAGATCTCAAACCACGTGTGCCTAACCTCCATTTGTCTTTCTCTCCCTTCACCTGTCTCTCCAGCCCCGTGTCTGTCCAAAAAGTCAAAAGCCCAGAAAAGACCTGCCCCCTTCCTTTTTATTGACATACAGCTCATAATGGATGCAAACCTGGTGTAACTGTTTTGTGAGGAATGTTTTTGGACAGGTCAGGCTACTCAGCAGGGGAAGGGGATAAGATCCCCTCGACACCATACCCCTGTGATCCTTTGGGAGACCAGTCTCCCCGATAGATCATTTAAACACAACTATTTTAAACCTCTAAATACCTTCTCTAGCTAAAAGTACGTACAATATTGCATTTTCTAAGTGGGAGTTACAACAGAGATGAGAGGGAAATATGAGAAGAAAAATACAAAAACTGATTGATAGATGCATTGACAAAATGCTAATTAGGGGGCAGTCCCCTTTGGCATAAGAGTTTACATTCAGAATAAGTATGTTCAACCCCCTTCAGTTCAATTCATTATATCCCAATGTTTATTCTGGATCTTTTGATGTAGAGTGTGGCTTCTTCAGGCATCTTTACAGCACATTCTTTAAAAGGTTCCTCTTTCTTGATTCTGGATGTTGGCAAGTTTCTTTTCCTGAGATTTCTCAAAAAATTTTTAAATCTTGAATTTTTTTGATAAGTACACAATCCCCCCCCTGAGAAGGGTGTTGACAAACATCAGAATCACCCTGGGATACATGGCTAAATTATGAGGTATATGAAACATTTGTCAAAAGAAAAATAACCCCTCCCCCAAAACCCAAAGAAAAAAAGCAAAAGTTAAATTCTGTATAAAAATAATAAGTATAAAAATGATAAAATAACAATCTTATGTGTATAAAATTCTGAGTAAAAAATAAACCTGTAACAGATTCTTGAATCACAGGCAAGGTCCAATTAAAGTGACTTATGTTCCACAAGCCTGTAGAACAATAGCAGCAGTATAGAACTTTACCCATTTTCAGCCAGAATTACAGAAGATTGCCAAACTATAAGAGAGAAGGGACTATGTTTCAGCAGAAAATGGTAAAAATCATTCCCTGGTCTGATTTTACCTTTACTATCAGAGATAGGGGGAGCCAAGATGATAGCCAACCTGAGGTACTTGACTCAGAATATTGCACATGGAGTGTGGTACAAGGGAGTCCTGCATCTTAACATATGTCAAGTGCCTCAACCTTGATTTTCACACTAGGTTCAAATTCTTTCATATTGGCATAGAAGTTCAACAATCCTACCTGGATTGGATTTGGTCTGTTCTGATCTTGTGCTATATGGCACTGTATAATAGCTCTTTTGTTCCCTTCTCCTGGAATCAGACACAATCATTAAACAAAGTCCCATAGCATTTTTCAAAGTATGGCAGGTTTCCATAGTCGAAAGCCTTTAGATATGCATAATTACTAGGGCTAATAAAAAATCAAAATCAAATATACTATTGCAAACATAAAGAGAAAAAAATAAAAATATCATAATTTCATCATTCACATTCCATGTGACAATGTGTTAACCAAGCAAAGGCACAACACAATCACTCAAAAATGAGATTTATATCCCTCTTAACTTGGCCAAGATGTACAGTGTGAATGTACATATTTTTTTCACCAGGTAAAAACCTTTTTAAAACAGTAGTACAACAACAAATACAAATTCTAAGAAGTACCCAAATACTGTAATGGTGGAAATTTCACCTTTTAAGATTGATATTGAACAATGGCCGCCAAGGAATTTACTTATGAAATTCCAAAAATGAAACACTCAAGTCAGAATGGAGTTTAGGGAGGTTTAATCACAATGGGAGTAGGTAAAGGAAAAGGAGAGAAGGAGAGAGGAGAAAAGGGAAAGGGGCTACTCAACCTTTGACCAAGGCAGAGGGAGTTTTAGGCCCAAAGGGCCAAGGTGGAAAGTATCAGTCCTTAACTCACGTGACCGATCTGAAGGAAAGCTGTCTGCGGGCGTCCTCCCTGTCCAAGCTCCTAACAGCAACTGGCGTCTAGCTCTCTCCACAGGAAGTGAGCGAATTCCAGAGGCTATTCCCTACCTCACTTCCTGTGTCTCACAAGTGCCAATGGTTGGCTCTAGCTTGGCTTAGGACAGCCCAGGTGGGCAGTTAGTTATTTCTGATTTGTCATTGACTAGCACATGCCCGTGTAGTGTGGGTGTGCACAATTTTTGGGTGCTATACCAAGATGGAGACTTTTAAAATTCACAATACCCAAAAGTATAGAAGCCCATTAATAACATTAGAAAACAAACCCATTATCTTTAGGATTCACATGACTTGCTGTGTGACATTTAAAAAACCTTTGAACACATGAATACTTGCCACAAGTTCTACAGCTTTAGCCAATCTTTCAACCTTGGATGAGATATTTTTAACAAAATCTATTACCATCATTCCAAAATTTTGTGGGAGAGAAACCCGAAAAACCTCTGAACAGTTGATGAAAAGGTACAAATATAATCCATTTTGAGGCTACAAGACTTCACAGGAAAAAAAAATCATTCCCACCTACTAGATGAGATTATAACATCACAGGGTAACTAAGCCACTTGGGCACCTCCCTCCCTCATGGTATGAGACTGTAACAGTGTAACAGAACTGTCTCCAATATCTCCCAACCATTTTCACGTGGAGCCAAGGACTTCAGGTGTGCCATCCATTACATGTTCAATAAATACAGAGATGGGAAAATACAACAGTGCTATTGCACTTTGCTTCAGCTACAAATGGACACTTACCTCTTGTTACAACCAACTCAGAGGCAGGCAAATGATCAGTTAGAGGTAGGGATGCTCCCAGATATCTGAAAATTACTTCTGAAAACCCATTAAAATAAATTGAAATTATTGGATAATTAAATTTTCCAAAACTTTCATACAGGTTGAAACCAGTTTGATGGAGTTCATCCATTATCTCTGTGTGATAACAAAGGCAAAAAAGGAACAAAATGCTATTTATGGGCTTTTACAATGATATGTTTCAGCACAATCATAGAGAAGGTACAAATAAAGATGATGTAACAAAATATTTCAATTTTGATAACTTATGAAGTTGTTAACAGTCAATTACATACATCTTGTATTTAGAATTGTGTTACAGAGACTTCTTCATTCTGGGGAGGGGAACAAACTGAAACAGTTAATATCAATAAGGCAATGAGGTCTGACAAGGCTTAAAGTTCACTTCCAGAAGCTTTGAGATTCCTTCCCCTCCCAAGCACCATCGTTCATCTAAAGTCCTTTTATACAGCCCTGGGGTCCACCATACTGAGGGGGGAGGTTTCTGCACTGAGTACAGATGTTTGGGTGTGAGTTTTGGTTTGCCTCATTTGAATTACAATTCCTCCTATCAATATCATTATTACTGAAGCTTCTATTTCTATTTTCCTGATTTCTCTTCTTACAATTCATAATCACATTACTCACCTTTCCACAAAAATAACGTGTTAATAGTTGTTTTGTGGATTCTTGTAATGGAGTTATGACTTCTTTTTGCTTTGCCTTTCCAAATGTTTTGGTCAATTACTTTATTTCCTTCATTAATGTTTCCACTAAAGTTGTGTTCTCTTTATCCTTCTCTCCCTGTTTAGCAATTAATTCCTTTATTTCCTTCCTTAATGCTTCCACTAAATCAGTGTTCTCCTCTTTTTACTTATGTCCCTCAAAAGCATAAACTGCTACTCTTTTCAATTCTTCATGGTCCATAGTAGGCCAGTTTGGACAGCTAGTCTTAAAATAATTCCTAACTAGGTTATAACTGTTTTCACAAATTGTATTCTGATTTATCTAACATCCCTTTCCCTATAAAGATCCAATTCTATATACCTTCCTCCCAGCTCTATAAGTCTATCCATAACCTGAGATGGGTTCTCATTGTCTTCTTGCTTAAGATTTTCTAATTTAGTCCATGACCAGGCCTATCAGAACAGTCTCTCATAGCTTTTAGCAATGTATTTCTAGCCTGGCATAGTTGTAAGTAATCTTGTTCTGAATTCGGGTCCCATTTGGGATCTTCAGTTGGCCAATGAGTTGTTCTCTTTCCCTTGACCTGACATGAGAAAGAATCTCATTCCTTTCCCTTTCTGTTAACAAGACCTAGGGAAAATCTTCCACATCAAACCATGTGGAGAGAGAGAGAGAGGGAGAGGGAGAGGTCTTTTATTCTTTAAAATAGAGAAGGTAAGGAGAGGGAGGAGGGGGAAAGAGGAAAATAGGTTTCCCTAACTTCCTATATTTTACTGTTTATTGGAGATTTCACAATGTGTTCAGTTCAGGAAATAAAGTTATTTTTCTCTAAGGGGAGATGTTGACAGCAAAGCAAACAGTTTCTTTTGAGCTAAGCACTAAAAGTCTTCTCAGTACTTGGCCATATAAATAATCATTGACCAAGAGAGAGTCTGGCTTCTACCTTCTTCCCGATAGTCAGAGAAGAAGTGAGGTTCAAAACAGCTCAAGCTGTCCAACTGCTTCCTTTAAGATTCCATGGAACTGTGACTCCATCTCAGTTGACTGGCAGTTCCCAAAGTTCCAAGTCTCTTGCTTTTTTGCAGATCCATTTTGTCACTTCTCAAAATCCTCATTAACACCATCTAGTCTTTGCAAAGAATTTCTCCACTTGGTATAGTACTTGGGGAAAATTCCTATAGTTCGCCATTATATGGCCCTTCTTATGACAGAATTGACAGGGAAGGACTGATAGATTCTTGGAGAGGGGTTAGTATCATTGGTTGATAATCATGTCCTTTGTTTTGCTTATCAATCTTATCCTCCAAAAATTTGATTTGTTTTCTCAAGGTTTCTATGACATTATTAGCCTCTTCCTGTTTTTCCTTTTGTCCTTTAAAGATATAAACAGCAGTGTTTCTCAACTCTTCAAGGTCCATCTGAGGCCACTGTGGGCAATGGGTCTTAAAATCATCTTGGACCACCCTGCAAGAGTTGTTGACAAAATGTCTCTTTATTTGCTTAATATCTTTGTCTTTTGAAATATCAAGGTCTAGATATCAATCCCCAAGCTCAGTGAGCTTATCCATGAATTGTGAGGGTGTCTCATTATCTGATTGTCTAAGCCTTTTAAATTCTGACCATGCTTCTGTGTCCTTTGAGCATTCTTGCATAGCTGTTATAATGGCATCCCTACAACAATGGGATTGCAACTAGTTCAAGGTACTATTATAATCTCATGCAAGATCCTGAGCTGCCCAGTGTGCTTTACACACCTGAACCTTGTTAACATGAAAGATGATTTTATTTTTCTCACGTTCTGTTAGAAAAGCATTAAGCAAATTCTCAACATCCTTATAGGATGGGTCATATTGATAAAAAATATCAACCATCTTCTTGGTCACAACCAAAGGTTCACATTCAAATGAAGGTACATAATGTTTCAGTTCTCTAATTTCTTGGGGAATAAAAAGAATATGATGTCTTATGATCACCACATTCCCATTGTGTTCTATTTTGGGCACTTCCTTTAAGGGGAAAAGGAATTCATAATAGTCATCTGATGTCTGTGATTCCTTAGAAGTTGACTATAGGAATGCCGAGGCAACATGGATAAGAACAGGTATAGTAGCAGAACAAGATTTCTTTGGGGTTGGGATTGGTTGTGAGGTAGGAGAAAGGGCATGAGAGGATGGGGGTTTAGAAGAAGGATCAGGGGAGGTAGTAGTTTTAAATAGCTGGGTTGCTTGGCTCAAATCAGGCTGCCGGCTTTAAAGAACAGGAAAAAGAAAAGCCAAGTTCTAAAGTCTCTTTGTGGTAGCCAAAAAGTAAAGATTAAAATTAATATCCAATACTCCAAGTATTATATTTAATAACACTTATTAATTATTTATCTTGAAGTATAAGGAAGTAAGGCTAGGAAAAAACCAAGAGCCGCTCCTCCCTCCTCCACCATGGATCTGGAGAGTTCCTGTGGGTAGAAAACAGAAACTCAAAATTCCTCCTACATAAGGAGATGCACAAACAGGAAAAGGAAAAGGGGATTGTGGGAAATGTCTCTAGGGTTCAAGATTCTAAATCAATACAGAAGTAATTGTTGCACAGCAATAGTATCAATAATGAATATGTATTTATTACAATAATTATTGTTATTAATAATTAATAATAATAAAAATAAAGTACCAATGAATAATTATTAGTTAATAGTTTTAAGTGACTAATAATAGTTATTTAGAATTAATAATTATTATCGATATTATTATTAATACTATTGTGTTCTAAAATTATTCTTTAACATTGCATTTAATTAATTTTATTTAATTTTGGCTTTGTTCAATTTCATAAATGTTTTAATTTAATTCAATATTATTAATATTTAACTATTAGTCTTTTATTTAAATGTATTCAATTGACTATCATTATTTTAGATTACTAGTAGTAGTAGTAGCAAAGGAGTTTTCTTTTACATTTCCTGCAGTTTTACTTCTCGCCACAGGGTGGCGCTACAAGTACATATAGAGGGCAGAACACTATAGGGTAGCGTTACTTCAAAAGGCAAGGTGAGATGAACAAATGTTTGAGAGGGCAAGGGAGAGACCGCCCCCCCAAAAATACAAAAAACACCACTTCCTCTTAGTTCAGTCCTTTCCCCTCCCCCAGGGGTTAGTCAGTGTCCCCGTGTTTTCAAAGTTGCGGGCACTGGGGAGCGAGCTCCTATCTGCCAGTGGCATTTTAAACCCAGAATCTCCTGTCTACAGGTCTGGCTCTCAATCCACTGAGCCACCCAGCTGCCCTTAGATGGAATCAGGATTTAAAGGCACGGGACCATTCTCAACTCCTCAAGCACTCTGCTCCAGACCCTCATCATTAGGTTCCAAAGTTGCAGGGTGGCTGGGTCTTAGGGTCTCCACACACCAATTTCCTACAGCCTGGAAGAATCTCCAGGATTAGTTTAAGGGGTTCCTCCATGCTGCACTGCACTAGGCAGAGCGAAGCAGCTAAGACCTGTCAGCTTCACCATGGTATTGGAGCTGTGGAAAATGAAAGATCAGTAGTTCCTGTTGGGTCCTAAAGCCCCTTGGTGTGCAAAAGGCTCAGGTCCCTTTCTCTACTGCCCCACCCTGGTTTAAGCTAAAGGAATGGGTGGGGTGCATCGCCACATGGGAGGGAGGTGTTCATCGATTCAGGGTGATAGGCTTGAAAGGAATCACATATCAAAGCAGGTGAGCAGTCCAGCTAAAATTCCAGCTAAGCTATCCTAAGCACTGACTCCCTCCTAAGCACTCTCAGAATAAAATTAAGGATTAACTGAAGTGGTTGCCATCTGTTATATTTAAAATTAATATATCTACCAGGTATTATTTTTTATAAAGTTTATTAATAGAAAAAGTAGATAAGCATAGATTTAAATCTCATCCTTACTCCAAGTTCTTAGACGTGTCTCTATTCTATCAGCATCTTTTCTCTCTCCTTCACCTCTCTTCCAACCAGCTGTCCATGCCAAAAGACCCAGGTATGCTTCACCTACTTTCTTTTATTGATGTTCAGGACCTTCATGGACATTCCTCTGGTATGTGAGGAATGTTGATAAACTGGGTCCACAACTCAAGAGGGGGAGGGGATAAGATCACCTCAACACAATATATAATCTGTATAGAGTAGTATACTATAAATACACAAAAATGTACAATGTTTTGTATTACATGATCACAGATTGTTTTAAACAATGTAATTACAACTAAGATACTATTTAATTTAAACTTTTTATTATTTGTTATTTTACTATTTAATATTTGTCATAGTCCAAAGTTTAAGTTGTAGGTTAGTTGAAATTGGTATTTAAGTTACTATTAATTGCAAGTAATTATCATAATAGCCTGTTTTCATTTTGAATCTTGGGGGGGAAGTAGAAATCCCTCTTTCATTATGTTATGTTATATTATTTCCCAACTTATTATTATTTGTGATGTTCCCTAGCATGTTTGATTACACAATGTGTATATATTTTAGGAATTTAGAACTTTAGTGCCAGTGGGAATTTAGACTTTGAATTTCTTGGTATTTACTAATACTAAAAATTATATAACTTAATATTGTTTTAATTCAAGGTACATTATATGTAACCTTTACCCTAAAAAACCTAGAAATTAAAATGTTAAAAGTAAAATAAAAATATTGAATGAGATAAAATCCTACCAAAAAATAATCATGATCCTTTAAAAGCCCTCTAGTAGGTTCATATTGGTATATAAATAATAAATTATTAATTTGTGAGAGTTTGTTCTTTTAATTTATTAATTCTTTAAGAGGAAATTATATTCTAATTTGTTCTTGTCTATCTTGTCTCTTTAGGGGTGAGGATTTAGTGTTTGTTGCTTGATGTAGTTACTATAGTCTTAGAATCCATACAAGTATCATCTGAGGTAGAAGAGCAGTAAAGGCGAGGCATTTGGGTTAAGTGACTTGCCCAGGGTTACACAACTAGAAACTGCCTGAGGTCAAATTTGAACCTGGATTCTCCCAACTCCAGCCCTTAACTGACTTTCTCTTTTTTATAGTTTTCTCTTAAAGAGATAGAGTTCCAACCTGTCTGATACTGCCTCTTAAAGAGCCAGAGGGTGAGAGCTGTCTATTGCTGCCTCTTAAGGAGACAGCATATAAATTAAAAACTTTCCTTAACATAAGGCTTCTGCTCCTAACAAGACAATATAAAATTATGAAATTCCTTATAACACATGTATTAATATTTGGACTCTTACAGTTTTAGCTAGTACTAGCTCTACTTTAGATTCTGCTCTAGAACTCAGTCCAATTAAAAGAAATGATAAACTCTGCCTTTTTGTTAAGGATCTTATGCTTTAGTAGTCTTATATTTTGAATAATTTAGCAAACTTAATCTCAGGAATATGTAAAAAAGGATGGAAATTCACATTAAAAATGTATGTTCTTCTCTACTCATTAATGCATCTTTTGAATTATATACAAAAGCAATATAATTTAGCATGCAAACCAATTGTTAATAGGAACAGCCCTTGTCTCCTAAAAGGCTGACAAGTACAGGTTTTTTTCTCAACTCTTAACAAATAATATCTAGAATTAAATATTTATAGAGTGCTCATAATGTGGTGAATGTTCTGTAAAGCATACATAAAGAATCTGTCCCTTCTAGGTACTTAACAGGAAAAAAACAGATAATCTACTAACATAAAATAGACCTTGAGATAAAAATTTAAAAAACATAGAAAAGTGATACCTGAAAGGAAAAAACAAGCTGTTCCTTTGTTATGATAGATATACAAAACAAGAATACTGGACTTGGAGATAGAATATGAAGAGATAGTAAACATAGAAAAGAAAATCTCAATACAATATTTTACAATAAAAATTATCAACATGTATTAATTGCAGATGGCAATGTATAGCTTCAGAGATACTTCAAAAGCATCAACAGAAAGAAACTTGTCATTTTGTTCCCCAAGAAACATTATAGCCAAATTTTAAAATGAAAATATCAAATAACATATTTTTCATGGAAAGAAACTTTTGCATTTCAAAGGGAACAGATAAGAATGGCACAGGATTACAAGAAACCAAAGAAAAAATTAGAATATGATATTCCTAAAAGCAAAGAAAATCACCTGTGACTTCAACTTAACTTTCCACAAAGTTGGGTCCAAGAAAAGAATAAAACAATTGGATGTTCAATTAGAAAGAAGAATTTGTAGCATTCCTTCCAATAAGCAAGGAAATTAGCATAGTATAATAACAATATAATCAAACAGATTTTCTCTGATCAGAGAAAAGTTAAATACTTTCCTATGTCAATGAAAGACTATGAAATGAAATGTTTGTTTTCATGTTGCTAGTACTATACAAAACCCTGAAAGTAGAGTGAGAGACAAACTGTTGTTGGACTTTTTAAAGGAAAGAAAAGAAACAAAATCTTAAACATTGGGAGTCATTTGGAAGGTAAAAAGGGCATCAAATGGGCAAAAGAATTTTAGGAGGAAAAGATACAATCTGAAAAATCAAGAGAATGAATGGGAAAATTTTTATTTGGGGTGCAAATATTCCCTCATTAATAAGTCAATATTATATGTAAATGGAACAGAACTGTTTGTAAATACAGAACTCTTTTTGTATGGGAAAGGGAGAGAGTAGGATAGGGGAACCCAAGAGAAGAATCTGGGTCTGAAATGGAGAATTGGATAAGGAACTTTTCTTTTTCTTGTCTTTTGGGTGGTGGTATAGAAAGGACAGAATAGGACAGCTCACAAAGGAAGAAATAGGCACTGAATACGAGGAAGAAAGGTTTCATGAAGAAATATCATTGCTGCAGATTTTGCAGTGAACTCTCCTAGAGGTGGAGTTTTGAATACCGTGTACATCTTACCATTAATTTCCCCTATGGAAGAAGTTGTTGGGTCCTTGAAATATGGCTTAGGGCTGATTATATGGCCATTGATTTAAGGGCAAAATGTCATGACATTAAAAAAGATGAACTAGGAGGGAAGAGATAAAAGAATTGAATGGGCTCCCTGGACTTGAGTTACACAACATTTTTCCTTGTACTCTAATGTTTCTGTGGAGAAGGGCTATTTCTGGAAATAGATTGGTGGGTATCTTAGAAGAGAAAACTAGAAAGAGAATGGAATGAAAACAAGGCTTTTTGAGAAGAGATAATATAAGATGATGTCATAGAAATGGATGTGGTGGGGGTAGGGACAGATGATGATATACAGCACTTTGACCTTTGAGGAAGGAAGAAGAAAAGAGGAAGGTAAGAGAGGGAAAGGAGGAAGAAAAAAGCAAGAAGGAGAAGGAGAAGAAGAGAGGAGGGGAAATAAAAAAAAAGATAGGGAAAAGAAGGGGGGAAATAAAATAAAAATTTTTTAGAGAATCTGAGATTAGTTATAGTAGCTAGAAAGAGGAATTTGTATGGAGATCAGGATTGGATCAGTGTTAGTAGGTAACTTAAAACTATAGAAGACATTAAGGCCTGATTTAACATGGGTTAAAATATAATGGAAGAAGACAAAAACTTAATAGTTATTACCCTTAATGTGAATAGATTTAATTACCTATAAAAACAAAAATGGAGAAGCATAGTAACCAAACAAAACTCAGTCATTGCCACCTAAAAGAAATATACTTTAAAATATGTTTTAATAGAATATAATATAGAATAAATATGAAGGGATGAAATAACCTGTTATGCTTTAGACAACAAAAAAATCAAGAGCTGCAATCATGATCTCAAGGAAGGCAACAGCAAACAGTTTTCAAGAGAAAACCAAAAAACACTACAAAAGAAAGAAAATACAAAGAAATACACTATAGAAAACTTTTTAAAAATTGAATACAAATGTACCAAATTTCATGGTGACATAAATTCCTAAAAGAAAATCTAGTGTAGTTAAAAAATGACATTAGCACAGTAATAATAGATTTCAATATTTCCCTCTCAAACATAAGTTCAAATGCTACAAGGGAATTTTGAGATACCATATTTATAGTATTTCCCTGATGTACTTACTAGTTTAATAACTATAAGTAAGTCTGGTATAAACTTCTTGATGAAATCATGCTAGCTCTTTAATATGATATTCCTTTCTATATGCCCATGAACCATTTCTTTATGATCTGTTCTAGAATTTTCTTAGAGGAATTGAAGTAAAACAAACTTGGGCTATATATCTGACATATTCTCCTCTTACCTTTTTTGAAAATCACTCTTTTCCAATTTTACTCTTTTCCAATCTTGTGATATGGCACTGTCATAACTCTGCTATAGGAGGCTCATATCACTCCATGCCTGGATGGTTGTAATACTCTGCTGGTGGATCTGCCTGCCACAAGTCTTCCAATTCCAATCAGTCTGTCAAAGTGATTTTCCTAAAGCTTAAGCTTCCTACAGTTCAGTAAACTCCAGGGGCTCCATGTTACCTCCAGAATCCAATATAAAGTTCTCTAGCATTCAAGACCTCCATAATATGGCTCCTCCCTTACTTTTCCTTCTACTTATACCTTACCTTCCTATTCCCCCTCTGGTCCCAAGTACTCTAATCCAGGGACACTGGTATCATTGTGTATTAGGGAAATTAACTTGATAGAAAGATCAGATCAACCAACCTTCTCCTGTAAAGGGTGAAATTATTGTTGAGACTGAAAATATCTAAATTTCAGTGGTCGCCAAGGGAAATACCAAATAATAAAATACCCAGTCAGCTGCCAAATTTTATGGCAATTTAATTGATAGAGGAGAAGATTAAGGAGAAGGAAGAAGAAAAAGGAGTAGGGTTTTTTCTCTCCCTCCCCCCACCCACCTGATTAGTATTGGGCGGGGAGATCAGGAGATAAGGGAGTAAGGGTTTGGAATATGAAGGAGGAAGGAATCAGTCTGACCTCCAGTGGGGCTCAGCTAAGATGCCCGAACCTGAAATCCGATCCAGGGCAAAACTCACCACCCAATACTCCAAGATGTCGGAATGCTTAGCACGCTGCCAGCCAGAGTCATCTCTCCAGGGAAAGAGGAAGGGCCAGGAAGAGCTGTGCCTTATATGGATGCTTTTACATCATTTTTCTGCATCTCATCTGTACCAATGAGGACTTAGCTTGACTTAGGACAGCCCAGAGGTCTGTCCTTTTTTTGCACATGTCTGTTGAAGACCATCTCCTCAGATAATTAAATCTTGAGTTTGATGCAGACCTTCAAAATCTTGTTAAACTAAGTAGGGTGGAGAATGTAGAGTTTCCAAGACCTGATTCTGTTATTCCAAGTATCTCCATTGTTACTGATCAGGAAATGGCTAAATCACATCTTCTAAAGAATGGTCTGATTAGGGTGGAATAGTTTTGAAATTTACACTCCCTCTCCTTCGCTTTTCCCTCTCCCTCCTTCTTGTTCTTTCTCCCTCCTCTCTTCCCCCCCATTAATTGGTTCTTCTGATGGTATAACTGGAAATCAGCTCTGAGTGAGTATCTTGATATATCAGACAGATAACTCACTCTTTGATAACTTTAAACAAGGGGTTTTATTTAGGAGAAGGGGAAAGGTAGGGAAGTTGATGGGAGAGAGGGTTTGGGATTTCCCTAATCCTAAAATACTCCTATGTTGAAGGATACTGAAATAGAGTCTAGAATTGGGATGACTAGCAGGTTTGAAGATTTTAGTCACTTGAGTCTTGTAGGGAGAAACCAGTGAAAGCAGGATCTTTTCAGTGCTTATTCCTTCCTGTCCCAAGAGCAAGAGACCCTGTCTTTCAGCTTAGCTGTTCTTTCTTGAACCATCCTTCCTGGTCACCATTCCATTTAGAATGTTTTCCTTGACTGACAGTTCTGCAGGTCTTGCTTCTTCAGCTCTGCTGCAGGCTTTTTCAGTTCTCTCATCCAGAATTGGTATTCTTCAAACAAGACATTACTCCTGACTCCTGGAGTTTTCACTAGTTGTCCCTCATACATGGACTGCTCTTTCTCTTCTCCCTATCCTAACTTCTGTGACTTCCTTTGAGTCCTAGCTAAAACCCTACCTTCTCAAGGAAGCTCTTCCTTTAATTTTATTGCCTTTCTTCTTTTGATCATTTCCAATATGTGTGATTCTCCTCAGTTAGAATGAATTCCCTTGATAACAAGGACTGCCTTAATCTTTCTTTGTATTTTCACTGCTTATCACAGTGTTTGACACTTACAGGTGCTTGATAAATGTTTTCAAGGGTAGCTACATGCTCTCTAACTCCTAATTTATCATGGCTATTGACTACCTCTTACAACTTACTGAGAGAAAATTTTGTTTTTTGTTATTTACAAGTCAGGGTTCATTTTCCATAGAAGAGAAACTAGAAAGAAAATTATAATTGAGTAATTCTGCCTTCTCTCTCTGTAGTCAATTAACATCATCCATTCTGCTCCAAGAAATAATTCTGTCCCTTCCTAGATCCTGCTCTTCTCCCCAATGTAGCTTTTAAGAATGCCTTTTTTTGTTTGTAATGAGTTTTTATCATTAATTAGCTTTATATGATTCTGAACTTTTAAATTCCTAACACTGTGCTAACACTCACCTGTATCTTGGAGAATCCATGAAATTCATATTCCACTTAGGGAAGTAATTGACTATAGAATCAATAATATTCTCTTTAATTTAGCTATAGAACCCTCACAGAGATGATTCCAACAGTTATATTTTTTCTTTGCTAATTCTCTCTTGGTTAACTATCATCATTGTCATTTCTGATTACTTGTTCCTAGGAATGAAACTCACACAAGTCAGAAATTGTTATAATGCAGTGTTCTTTATCTTAAGCTGGAACTCAATACTTAAATAGACAGTCAACAAACATTTTTTCAAGTCAAGTCAAGAAATATTTATTCAATATTTATTGTTAAGTACTGGGAATACAAAGAAAAGTTTAAAAAATGCTTTTAATGAGTTCACAATCTAATGGTGGAGGCAACATGTAAACAATTATATCCAAATGAAATAGTAGTAGTAGTAGTCTCTCGGTGATGGAGAATGACTATTGTCTTTGTGCAGTTTCATCTACGGTGTACCCTCATGTGGCTTTGGAGTCCAAAGGCTGAGGTGCACAGTTTGTGGCACATGGGGCATGGGACTCCAGTTGTTATGGGAGGTGCGGTTGTGGCCTGGTGTCGGCGTTCACACGCAGCAGCAAGACGTTGATGTCACTCATCTTCAAAGGTGGTGGCGGCATGGTGAATGTGGGTTCGCCAGCTGCTTCTGTCAGAGGCAGCAAGTTCTAGTTGCTTTGGTGGAATGCCAGCCCACTTCAAGTTGGACTTTAGCTGATCCTTGAATCTTTTCTTTGGTCGGCCTTGTTTCCTGAGTCCAGCTGACAGTTCACCATAGAATACCTGTCTTGGTATTCGCTGTGGGTCCATGCGGGTGACGTGTCCAGACCATCGTAGCTGGGTTTTGAGGACCATCACTTCGATGCTGGTGGAGTTGGCTCTGTCAAGGACTTCCTGGTGGGTGATTCGGTCCTGCCATCGGATCCTCATGATTGACTGGAGGGAGCGTTGGTGGAATTGCTCCAGCTGTTTCATGTGCTTCCAGTACAGTGTCCATGTCTCACAACTGCACAGGAGCGAGCTGAGGACCACTGCGTTGTACACTTTGAGCTTCGTCGCAGTGCTTACACCTCTGTGTTGGAGGACTTTGCAGCACAGCCGCCCAAGTGCCTGGCTGGCCTTTTGGATCCTGGCATTAATCTTGTGGTCTAGGGACCCGTCGTTGGCGATGGTGCTGCCCAGGTACTTGAAAGTGTTGACATTAGAAAGTTGCATGCTGTCGATTGTAATGCACGGCTGGTTTGTTGGCCTCCCTGGTGCAGGTTGGAACAGCACCTCTGTTTTGCTGAGGCTGATAGTCAGGCCAAACAGTTTTGTTGCGGTGGAGAACCTGTCCACAATGGTTTGGAGATGATTTTCTTGGTGGGCCATGAGAGCATAGTCATCTGTGAAGAGAGCTTCCAGGATGAGTCTCTCTGTTGTCTTTGTTTTTGCAGTCAGGCGGCGAAGGTCAAATAGTGAGCCATCCAGTCGGTATTTGATGTAGACACCCAGGTCTAGATCCATCACAGCATGTCGTAATACTTGGGTGGAAAATAGGTCGAATAGTTCCGGAGCGAGGACACAGCCTTGTTTCACGCCATTGGAGATGTTGAAGCGATTGGAAGTCTCTCCACCAGATAGGACTTCCCCTGTCATGTCGACATGAAAGAGCTGGATCAGTTTGACGAATTTTGCTGGGCAACTGAGCTTGCTGAGGATCACCCACAATGCGGCTGTTCACTGTTCAGGTCTATGAAGACAATGTAGAGACTCAGGTTCTGCTCAAGGCATTTTTCCTGCATTTGCCTCACTGTGAAGACCATGTCGATGGTGCTGCGATCTGGTCGGAAGCCACATTGTGATTCAGGCAGGTTCTGCTCTGAAACAGATGACAGGAGTCTGTTGAGTATAACACGGGCGAGGATCTTTCCGGCAGTGGAGAGTAGTGAGATGCCTCGCTGCTCGTGAGCCTTTGTTCTTGTATAGGGCTATGATGGAGGCATCTCTGAGTTCTGGGGGCATGTCTTCCTCTTCCCATATGCTGGTCAGCACTATGTGGAATGCCTGGAGTGCCTTTCCATTTAAGGCCTTGTACACCTCGGTTGGGATCCCATCTTTACCGGGAGCCTTGCCTGCACTCATTTGTTTAATGGCTTTTTGGACTTCCTCTATTGAAGGAGGGACATCAAGTTGTTCAATGGTGCGGTTTTGGAGGATCTGGTCAAGGGCGCTTTGGTTGACTGAAGAGGGTTGGTTGAGAAGCTGACTGAAGTGTTCTTTCCACCTGTTGCTGATGCCTTTTTTAATCTTTTATGAGAGCGTCACCTTCAGAGGATAGCAAGGGAGTGGTGGTGGGTTTTAATGGCCCATAGACAGTCTTGAGGGCCCTGAAAAATTGTTTGTAGTTTTTCATATCAGCAAACCACTGGATTTCTTCTGCCTTTTTTTCCCACCGTCGGTCTTGTATCTTCCTGATCTCACGCTGTACCGTGGCTTGGAGAGACTTGAATCTGTCCTTTTTAGGAGCAGAGTTTGGGTTATTTTGCCACTCCATAAAGGCTTTTTTCTTCTTGTCTTCAATAGCAGTGTTGTTCTCGTCGAACCAGTCCTGGTGGTTGCGTTGTTTGGGGCCTAGGACTGCCTTTGAGGTTTCCTTCATTACTTCTCTGAACTGGTTCCATTTCTCAGTTGAGCTTCCAGTGAGTGGTCCCTTGGCAGACAGCTTGTTGTCCAGGCAGGACTGGAATGTTTGCAAATAAGATGGATCTCTAAGATGACTCACGTTGTAAAATGCGCGAACTGTCTGGGTGTGTTTTGGATGGCGAGGCGCAATGCCCATTTGAAGGGTCTCTCTAACTAATCGGTGGTCTGTCCAGCATTCAGCTCCTCTCATGGCTCTGGTGATCTTTACATCCTGGATGTCTTGCCGGCGTACAATGATGTAGTCAATGAGATGCCACTGTTTTGATCTTGGGTGCATCCACGGTGTTTTATATTTGTTCGCCATTCTGAACACAGTGTTCGTGATGGTGAGTTTGAACTCTGAGCATTTGCTGAGTAGCAGTAGGCCGTTGTTGTTCATTTTGCCCACGCCGTGTTTGCCGAGCACTCCTTTCCATCTTTCATGGTGTAAAGATTAAAATTTAGGGGAGACGGGGAGACTGAGGCAGGTAGAAATTAGTTTCTCTCTGCAAGGGGTATTATATTTTTTAGAGGTTTATTAAAGGATAAAGATTAAAGAATATACAAGTAAGAAACATGTGCCTAGGCCAGAGGCCTAGACAAAATAACCTCACATCACGCAAGAGACTGCCTGCTCCAAAACGGAAGTCCAAAAAGAGCCAAGAGCCAGACAAAAGCCTTTGAATCAGCTTAAATACCTTCTCAATCTTGGCCCAGGTGATATTACAAGGCATTCTGGGGAAGTGGAGCAAAGGCTCGTGGGGATTGTAGTCCTGTATTCGAGTCTATTTTTTACAATGGTCCTGGCCAAAGCGGGCATTGAAGTCTCCCAGTAGTATCAGCTTGTCATTTGTGGGCACTGAGTGCAGGATGGCACTCAGGTCAGAGTAGAACTGCTCGATGGTCTCCTCTGTGCTGGTCAGTGTTGGGGCATGGCAGCTGTTTGAGCAAAAAAAAAAAAGAAATATATATATATATATATATATATATATATATGTATATATATACATATGGCTAATTGGAGATAATCTCTGAAGGCAGGTGCTAAGACCAAGGGGAGGACCAGGAAAGGCTCTTTCTAGAAGTAGATCTTTAGTTGGGATTTGGAGGAAACCAAGGAAACCTAGACACAGAGATGAAGAAGAGAAAGTTCCAGGCATGGGAAAGAGGCCAATAAAAATTCTTAGTCAGGAGATGGAGCAGAATGCCTAAGAAGCAGTAAAACAGGCTAATATCACTGTATCACAAAGTATTTGAAAAGGAGTGAGGAGTAAGAATGGAAAGGTAGGAAGAAGCCAGATTACCAAGGGTTTTTAAAGCTTGAGGACTTTATATTTGATCTTGGAGATAATACTGTTACCTGAACTTATTGGATGAGAGCAGAGAGGTGTATTATGATCAGACCTGTATTTTTGAAGATCAATTTGACAATTTAGGTGGTGGAGGATACTTGAGGTGGAGAATGGATTGAGGTAGGCAGATCAACCAACTGGCTATTGCAGATGGGCCCTTAGTATTGTTAGAAGATAGAAAGGATCATTAAGAAGGTGGAATCAACATCAGATTGGACAGGATAGGTTGAGAAATTGTGAAGAATCAAGTATAACCCCTAGTATGTAAGCCTAGATGACTGGGAAGATGGTAGTATCCTCGGCAGTAATAGATATGTTAGGAAGAAAGGAGGATTTGGGTAAAAAGATAGTGATTTCAGTTTTAGAAACATTGAATATGTTATATTGTGTGTTAAGCACTGGGGATACCAAGAAAGGAATGCAAACAAAATTTAAATCAACAGGGAAGTTTTGGATTTAATATTTTGTCCGTGGGAGAAAGTAGATGAGGGAGGGACAAACAAACCTCCATCTAGTATCCATTCTACCAAATGGATATTTTAGTAATGATAAGTCTCCACACTAAAAACTCCTCCAAACACAAAAACACTCTTCCCCTGCAGTGGAAAAATGAAAAGCAAAATAAACATTTAAGTTAAAAAAACCAAACAGATCTGACCTGGGTACATGGGTCTCCTATGTAATGGCAACAATGAGAACAGCCTGCCCCCTCAACCTCTTTTCTGGTGTCCACAGAGGGAGGAGGGGCAGCTATAGCACAGAAATATGGTGACTGTTCAACACAGATTTTGGGGAGGCCCTTATGTTCTTTTAGTCTCCCCATACCAATCTATAATCTCTTACTTGCTTTTTGAATTGTGCACTGAAGGTCTCCACTCACTCTTGTCCCATTGTGTACATTTAAAATTATAGTCCCTTTTTACTCTGTGGATCATAACAAGCCAAAGATTTCTGTCATGTCTCTCAGGCCTTATTCTCAGTGTGCATGTTCCTTGGCAGAGGGGGCAAAGTCCTAAAAAGAGTGGAATTAACAGCAGGTGAAAGGGTGTATTACATTTGGAAAAGAAAAGGGTCACATCTTTTTTTGAAACAAGTAGAACAAGAAAAAATGCTTGTGAAGGAAGGTATATGAGGTAGAGAGGAGGGAAAATGAGCAAGTACATAGTTACATGGAATCAGGTGTGGTAAAGCAGGAGGCAAGGTTGTGATAAAGGGAAGTAATGAAACAGGTGGTGAGCTAAGGACTTGAGAAAAGGGGTGTGGAGTTTGAATAACATCTGGCTGTTAATGAATCAAAAAGAAATGAGTATAGGGATTCTTAAGAAGAAGTGAGAACTTACTTGCATTTATTTGGAGTGTACCTCTTTAACAGTGTCCTATAACTTTGTAATGTTCAGAAATGCACTAATTTCCTTCAAAGCTTGGCTCAGACACTCTCTGAGACCTTTCCTGATCTCCATAGTTGCCAGTATCTCCTCTTCCCATTTCTCTTCTTCATTACCTGGTATTTATTTTGTTTATATGCTTTATATATCTAAATGTGTACATATTGTATCTCTGATAAAGTGTTAAATTGAAGCTTATAGAATCAAAGAATATTATCCAAAAGATTAACAAACTTTTTGGGAAGAAAAAATTAAGGAGCAATACCTCCTTAATTTGGGAATTAGAAATTATAGCTCTATATCCCAAGATAAGGTCAACATGGGTATATGATTTAAACATAAAGAGTAACATTGTAAGTAAATTAGGGGATCATAGAATACTTTACCTGTCAGATCTATGAATAAAGGAAGAATTTGTGACCAAATAAGATAGAGATCAACAAGATCTAAAGTGAATCACTTTGATTCTATTCAATTAAAAAGTTTTTATACAAAGAAAACCAATGCTACCAAGATTAGGAGGGAAACTACAAACTAGGAAAATTTTTTATAATAAATTTCTCTAGTAAAGGTCTCCTTTTTCAAATATGTAAAGAACGAAGTCAAATTTATAAGAATACAAGTCATTACCCAATTGATAAATGGTCAAAGCGTAAGAATGGCAAGGGGACCTGGATAGAATCCTGCATGTTTGATAGATAAGCAGCTTGGTGGCAGTTGAGAGACAGCAAAGGATTGTGGGTAGAGAACTGTGAGCTGAGGAGAATTCTGGCCAGCCCAAGGACTTCCAGCTCTGGAATGGAAGTGGGGAGGACTTTTCCTGGGTGGCTGAGGGGATCCAAAGCCGTGAAGGGGAGAAGAGCCAGATTTTTCTGCCCATCTGTGAACCTGTTTTTATCAAGGAATTTTCTACCACTTTTCCTCCATCTGCCTACAAGAACCCTTGACTCAGAAGGAGTTTGGTTTGGACTCTCTCATCTGAGCCAGCCTTTCTACTTCTTTTTGGGTCTCCCTTAGCCTTCTTTGGATTTGACTTAGATTTAGAGATTAGAGATATTAGATTAGAAATAAAGAAGACTGACAGCTGGAAAGGAGACAGAGTCCTTTAGGACTCAGCCACAAATCTATAGATCCAGCTGTTGCGGGGGGGGGGTAGCTTGTCATGGAATCCTTTTCTCTTTTCCCATCAATACCTTCCTTTCCCTTTCCCAAAGAAATCTCAGTTTAAGTCAGATCTGGGTTTGGCTTATCTTCAAGGATAAGGGGGAGTTGAGTGAGAGGGGACAGAATTCAAAGGGTGAATCCTGTCCCATCTATGGCAAACTGGACCTGGTCTGCCACAATCCCTTATAGAAGAGGGCTTGACTACAAATTCTTTGCTCTGAAACAGCTGTCTGGGGTATAAAGATCTTTACATGCAGTTGCGCGCACATTAGGACTCCATGGATATAGTTTATAAAAATACCCTATGGAAAGAGAGAAAGTTTCTTTGTGTCTCTCTAAGGTTGTCTCAAGCTCTGGTGTCAGCTAACTCCAGGGAGGGAGAGATCTTGGCATCCTTCAACTTACACCTCAGCATCCATATTTCCCTTACCTCATTTCTCCTTAACAGTTTCACTGGAGCTTACATCTTTCTAGTGAGACAAACCTTTCAACCCCCTCTCCATTTAAAAAAGTAGGAAAACCCCTTTCTTCTTTTTTTTAAAAGGATATAAATAGTTAGTTTTCAGATGAAGAAATCAAAGCTATCAATAATCATTAGAAAAAAATGTTCAACATCCCTCTTGATTAGAGAAATGCAAATTAAAACAATTCTGAGCTACCACCTCATACCTATCAGTTTGGCCAATATTACAGTAAAGGAAAATGATAAATGTTGGAGGGAATGTGGCAAAATTGGGACACTAATGCATTGCTGGTGGAGCTGTGAACTGATCCAAACATTCTGAAGGGCAATTTGAAATTATGCCTAAAGGGCTATAAAAGAATATATTCCTTTTGATTGAATAATACCACTACTATGTCTATATCCCAAAGAGATAAAAAAATTAGGAAAGAACCTGTTTGTACAAAAATATTTATAGCTGCTCTTTTTTGTGGTGGCAAAGAATTGGAAACTAAAGGGATGTCTAACAAATTGTGGTATATGGTAGTGATGGAATACTGTTGTGCTATAAGGAATGATGAACAGGATGATTTCAGAAAGAGCTGGAAATACCTATATGAATTGATGCAGCGTGGACCAGGAAAACATTGTAACTACAATATTATGGAATGATCAAATATGATAGATTTTGCTACTAACAGCAATACAATGCTCCAGGAGAGTTCTGAGGGATTTATGAAAAAGAATTCTATCCACTTCCAGAGAAAGAACTGTTGGAGTAGAAATGCAGATGAAAACATGTGGTTTATCACTTGTTTATTTGGCTATATGTTTGGGGTATGAGATTATTTGCCTAAAAAATGAATAATATGGAAATATGTTTTATGTGATAATACAGTATTTGGGGTATTTGGCACAGTATTTAGGGGAAGGCATGAATATTGAAGTTATAGTAGAATACCTTCATTCTTACCTTTTGACTGTATTTGTAAAGCACTTTGCAAATCTTCAAGCATTATATAAATGCCATTTTAAAATTATTTTTACCATTACTCCTACTACCACCACCATAACCACCTATGGCCCATTGTAATCCCCACTTCCTCCATGAAATGTATTGATTTTTTAGTACATACTTTTCTCTCCTATTTCCAAATATCTGTTGTACTTTTGAGAGTTCTACAATGTTGATCAGTTTTCTTCTTATTGTTTCATGGGTGTTTAGACTTTTCTCCCCAAATAGACTAAGTTCCTTGAGGGCTGCTATAAGGATAAGATTGTTTTGAATTTTCATCTACTTTTGATTGTAGTTTACATAAGTTAGTTTTGATGGATTGGTTTGACTTTTTTGTAAAAACTTATGCTATGTTGTGTTTATTGTACTTTTTCTGTTTTATGCATTGCAATAGTTTTGATAGGATTTTTTATGTATTAGTTCATACGTATAGTATTTTATGACCTTATGGTTTTACATGAAGTTTTGTGTTTATATTTATATTTTGATGTTTTCTTTGCTTGTTTTGCTTTTGCATATGTTTGCATTGTATTTTGAACTTTGTAACTGTTCATTGTGTAATTTCCCCCCTTTCTTTTCCTTTGTTTTAATCTCTAGAGTAAGGTAGTGGTAGATAGGATAAGATAAGTGAGTGTAGGCTGTTTATTATTTGAGGTAAGAATTTTAGTTTTGGTGTGAATTTAAGTTTGTTGGTGCACAAATGTGAAAATATTGTTTTCAACACTATTTTGGCTTTGTGCAAAGGGGGGACTGTTATAAGGTGGAGATAAGTTTGGTAGGTTTTGCAGAGGGCAGAGGCATGAGGTCAAAAAGGAAAAGATTCTGGAATTCTGCAGGAAGGGTTAAGCTCAGAGACTGTTGGGTCTGGTGGTCTCTTTTTCTGGAGGAGTGTGGCTGCTTATCCCAAGTGCTTAGTACAGATTCCTATCCTGACTGCTGTCTTACGTGCTGTATTTCCTTGGAGCAGAACTTGATGATCCTAAACCACCTGTCTGCAGTGATTATAAGACCAGATCTAGGTTCTTTTGGATCTGGGACCTTCCTTGGACCTTGCTAAGCTTACCACAGACCATTAGTCTTTTAATACTAACTAAACGGGGTTTAGTGCAGAATTAGCTAGTGTAAGGATTGGGAAATTTAGGTGAGTGAGGATAGATTAGAGTAGTCCAACATCTGTGAAGACTCTTCTCATGGAGACATTTAGATCTGGGGGAGTTTAGTTAATGGGATTAGCATTAGGGTTATCCTGATTCCCTTTAACCTTTTCCTATTAAAATTAAATACTTTCCCTATTATTGAGTGGTCTGTGTGTTGATCTCAGACCAGGTTCTGCCCTGGTCAGAGTTAACTGTGGTCTCCAACCCACAGTGTAACATCTTGATACTGACCTAATATAATCCATCCTATTCCATCCCCAACACCACCCCATTACAGGGCACACTCCATATATTATATTTCTTTACATCTTCCTATTGCAGTAGGCAAGGTTCTGGGCACATAGTGTAATTACTCTAAATAAATGCTTCAGGGAGCTTAACTGATTAAAGGGAGTGCAAAAGGAGCAGTTTTAAAAAATCAGTGGCATATGATAATTTTTTGATAGTTCTGGTAAAATTTTTTAATGTTTTGCCTGCTGGTATAGAGTTGCTTATGCACTACTCTTCACCATCAGAATCACTCTTCCTCTAATTAACTGTCTTTATAGTGTTTGACTTTTAGAATTATACCATGTATTAATACCTATAGGATGCCTCAAAAGTCTTAGGGAAGTTTTAAACTGTTAAAAATTTTGTTTAAAACAACCTTAAGACTGTTGGGATACTTATTTTCTTGAGCAGTTAAGACAATAATGCACAAATGTTTCCAAAAACTAATAGCTTTGTGAGTTACCTCAAAGCTAACAAAAGATACCAGGTACCCCATTTTCTTATGTCTGAACCAGGTGACTTTATTTTTAAACAATGGTGATGAGATAGGCAAATATGAAACCTTTATGAAGCTCTTTTTCTTCTATTGAAGACATTACTTTAAACAGAAGCGAACAGGGACTTTGCTCTTTAAAAACAAGGAAGTAATATAATTTTTGGATAATAAAATAAATGCATGCTGATTTTGGAAATACAAATATTAAATTAAGATTATTGATTGTATATCATTTAAATATACTGGTTCAGATATAAGCCATATTATTTTTGCTAATTTGACTAATATAAAACCTGGTTATAGACTATAGTCAGTGTTATTTTTTTTTAGTTTGTACCTATGTTCTCTATTTCTTTTATTTCAGGAGAATTAACTAGCATTCTAGATATAGCTTATATTCCAACCATTTCAGCTTTTTATTCATATTACTTCTTTTATTATTGTACAAATTTTCTCTCTATGGTTTCTTATTCTTTTTAATAAGGAAAAGGAAACAACATATGCTGAAAGAAATTAGATATACAAAGACTGAACTACTATCAAATAATTTTTTAGCTACATTGTTATAAAAACACAAAATCTACTTTGAATCAAAACTTTTATGGTGAACTTACACATTTTATTGTAACAGCTGTTGCTGTATTTTAATTTCTCTTTTTCCTATTATAGATATTTGCATATATTTTTTTCAAAAGAGAAGACCTTTTGTTTGCCATAAGAAAGCTATTATCCTAGAATGTTAATGGATTTTCAGCTATTAAGATGTAATGATATACTTGAGCATTTAACTATAAATTTGAAAAATCTCCATGAACAATCTCAAAGGAATACTTAGAATACCCTCCTAGTAAATTGCCTCATTTTCTTATAATATACTAGAATTGTTGATATAAGCTCAGCCTTAATGTGAAAAGTACATTAATCTCTGGAGTTACATGTATTAAATTATTATTTTCAAAGAATAAAACATGTGAAGTCATTTAATCTTCATTCAGATTTGTTACTTAGTATCACAAGAGAAGAACAATTACCTCATTTGATGCATAAAATTAGGAATAATGCACTTAACATTTAAAAAACATAACATGGCATAATATGGTAAGTTTTCTTTTACATAATAGATCTTTTCTAAAATAAGAGTTGTTAGAGCTAAAAGCAATATCTTTTGGCTTTATTGAGGACCATTTCATTCAGTTGGTGAATGGAAATATTTTTAGAAGTTCATTAGGCTACTTTATTATTATTTTTTAATGAGATAGATTTGCCTGCCTCCTAGTTAAACAACCCTAAATATGGAGAGGAACTATTTTTAAACCGTAGTCAGCTCTTAAAAAAGCAGAAATTCTAAGACTCAGATTCTTGTGTTTACAATGTTTTCTAATTGTGTTTTTCTTCTTGGGTAAAGGATTGACATTTAAGGAGCTACAATTTCTACATCAAGTATTTATTAACAAACAAGGATTTCTATGGAAGATTAAAAAATATGAAAGCTACAATCAGAGCAGAGCTGCTCCTGGACAAACTAAGATAATGGAAACAGTGTTAGACCCTTCCAGAGATGACCTTCCTCTCACAGCCAATACTAACCACATACTCGTAAAGCACTATGCATTGGATTTGGATGTGGATTTTGAGAACCATGTTATAGAAGGTGCCATCACCATCTTCCTTGAGCCTGGAAGTAGATGCAGGAACCTGAGTGGTGCAGATGAAGGATCCGGCCAGTCAGAGTCCAGTGAATCTTGCAAAGCTGAAACATCTGCACCATGCCGTATTCCTGTGACAAATCCAGGTGCTTTCTCATCCAAAATGAGATCTAATGATATTGTTGACTGTGATACAAGTGAAAAAGACACTTCTGATAAAAATGGCAACCATGGCAGCATGGAACAGACTTATGGGATTTTTCGTTCAGAGAACTGTTGCAACCCAGAGAATCATGAAATTGAAGATTTTTTACTTATACTGGACTGCTGTGATTTGTCTGTGTTAAAGGTGGAGGAGGTAGATGCTACTGCTGTGCCAGGTATTGAAAGATTTACAAGGTCTGCCCAGCTCACCAATGTTTCCAGGGATCTCAGAAATCAGATTGTGCATGAACTTGTGACTCTACCTGCAGATTGTTGGAAAGAACAGTTATATTATTATGCTTGTTGTAGCCAGGCTCCTGGCTGTGGAGAACTCCTGTTCACCTCTAGCACCTGGAGCTTACAAATCAGGAAAATGGGGGTTAAGACAGCCACTGACTTTCCTCACATCGTAAGAATATGGTACAAAACAAAGCCTGAGGGAAGATCAATTACATGGACCACAGACCAGAGTAGCAGGTAGGTTAACTAAGAGATGTGCAGCTATCCATGCACATTAATCACCCACAGTGGGAAGCAGACATTCACAATAAGACTCTTCTGAGTCATGAGACTATTCCAACATATTCATTTTATTCATTCTGTATCATCATTCTTTTTTTTTGTTTTTACCCTTATCTTCTGTCCTAGAATTGATGTTAAATATTGATTCCAAGGTAGGAAAGCAGTAAGGCCTAGGCAATTGGGACCAAGTGACTTACCCAGGGTCACAAGCTGAGAAGTGTCTGAGGCCAGGTTTGAACACAGGACCTCCTCTCTAAGCTTGACTATTGAGCCACCTAGCTACTCCTGTCCTTAAAAAAAATTTTTTTTTATAACTTTTTAAAAACCCTTACCTTCCATCTTGGAATCAATACTGTGTATTGGTTTCAAGGCAGAAGAGTGGTAAGGGCTAGACAATGGGGGTCAAGTGACTTGCCTAGGGTCACACAGCTAGGAAGTGTCTTGAGGCCAGATTTGAACCTAGGACCTCCCATCTCTAGGCCTGGCTCTCAATCCACTTAGCCACCCAGTTTCCCCCTCCTGTCCTTTTTTAATACTATAGAGAAACAGGTCAACTTTCAAGTAGGTTGTATTCGTAATACTGTTATATCCCTTAAGCCTAGATGAAAAAAAAAACAGGTCTGTTAACCTTATTCATTTATGAATAGGGACATTGGGATATGATATAGATGGAAATAAAGATTTTTATACATGATTCCAGGCAAACTTCTTTTGAAGAAATCTCATTTGTGAATTTCTTATTAATAATATTGGACTTTACATATTTAAAAAAAAATTAAAAATCTTGCTTTTTGAGGCAGGGAATGTAAAACAGTTCTTTGGTAATAATATTTTAGAATTTGGTTTCCCTGGTTTTCATTATGAGGAGAGGGTAGACCTTGCCTGAAAAGGAAGTATTTATTAAAGTAAACACATTTGGTGTAAAACATATACCCCAAAAGACTGTGATATACATATACTAGTATATGCAGAGTCTTGAGGAAAGTAGACTCGTGCTTAGAGTTTATGTGTCAAAGGGGTCGCTCACAGTTCCTAGAAGTTCTTTTTTAAAAGTCCTTACAGTGTTCCTCTTGAGTATAATGTTGTTTCTTCTCTGCTTATAAAATATTAAAATCTATTTTTTTTCTATTGTACTCAGCCTATTCTGGGCTCCTGATGTGGATAAGATTGCTGTACTGGACCCTGATATAGTTATTGTTGCCGTCCTGAGAATGCTGCAAGGATGACTAATGAAAAAGGCCAAATCTTCTAGGCCTCAGAAATTAAAGAAGACTTTCTCAGGTCATAGAGAAAGGGAGGAGGCTGAAACTATGATTGAGATATTCTCTTTTCCCTCATGTGATTCCTAAGTGGCTTTCCTTGTTCTTCATTAGCATTTTCTGGTTTTATACAAGCCACCATAAGGCATGATTAAATCTAAACAAATTTCCTTTAGAATATCACTCTGGTTTATTCAGTGATGATTTGATTGATCAAAACCATTTTACATTTAGGCTGAAGCTTTTGATTATTTTGATTAGTTTATTCAAAAGTTCCCAAGTCTTAGTCACATCTGGTGAACAATTTGAGATGTATTCCACTTGGTTCAAATATCAGAAGGTAGCATCTTGACATTTACTTTAAGTGAAGTGGGAGTAATTGTCTAGAATGACCCCCAACCTTAAATATAAATTTTGAATTGTCTTGAGTTTCCACTATTTTTTGAGGCAGCAGAGAGGAAAAGGTAAGGTTTCTTTATGAGTCTAGGAACATGGAACTTGGAAATGAACTCCTGTCTATCAAGAGAATAGGCCCTCCTATTATTACTCTGACTGTAGTTAATACCAAAATATTGGACCCTATCCTTATAATGAAAATTCTTTGAGAGAAAAATATAAAGGAATGCTAAAATTATTATACAAAATTATTTAAATTTTTCAATGAATCCCTGATCTTAATCATGTGGCTATTATCTCTGCCGGTGCAGATTACTATATAGACACATTTTTTCATCTTCTCTGTCTGTGTTCTTCTTTAGGTCTTCCATAACCTAAGCTAACATGATGGAGATGCCTTCATTTTGGGCCTGATTCCTGTATTTTTTGCAATTTTACTCTTACCACATGATTACTTATCTTCTTTTCTAATAACACATGTCATAGAGAGTGTTGCATATGTCACTTTTTATGCATAAATCATTATTAAATATATGCAGTCTACAGCTGCTCACTGTCTTTTTGTTCCCCTTTGGGTCATTTGTAACTTTTATTCTTTGGTCGCCATAACTTAAGAATCATACAAAATTATTCTATTAAAATTTTTATTGTGAAATTTTTTAATATGTTGTAAAAAATTAAAATTTAGGGTTTGACTAAAATATACAAAAATTATAAATAATATGGTGGTCACTGATTTAAGATATTATAGCTCAAGTCAAAATGACTTTCAATAGTTTTTATTTACAAAATAGGTGGAGAGAGTGAAAGTTGAGGAATACAAAAAGAGGGTAAAGAAGATATTTAACCTATCACACTAAATATTGCTCTGGTGCTTGACTTAGCCCAGTATGACTTGTTAGCCTGTAACTGGAATTAATCTCTCTCCAGAAGTCAGGAAAGGAAAGCAAGATATTCACTCACTCAAGTTCCCTCCAAGAGGCAGTTCGAGCTGAAGACAACAGCCTGCCAAGGACAACTCCTGAAGCCAACCTCTAGCCCCAGAAATTCAGGGCTTTTATAGTGACTTCCCTTCCCCTCTTTATAGGGGTCAATCACAGCTTTCAAATTGTCTATCACTGCCCATTGTGGGCATTGTCTTGTGTGATCCACTTCTTATATTCTGGAGGTGTAAACTCTTATGAAAAGGATTCACAATTTCCTAATGGATTGAGTTGTTATCCACTTTAACAAATGACTTGTGAACACGTTTACTTAAGTTTCTAGTGAGGTACTTGGTAGGGGTACTAAAAGAAAGTCTGATTCACACTTCACAGTCTGGTGAGGTACTAAGTAGGGGTATTTAAATGAGTGTTATCCAAGTGTTAACTCAAAATAGACAAAGAGAATAAAGAATTCCCTTTCACAATGTCTTTCAATTAACTATCAACAAAACATAAATTGTCTACTATTTGCCAACCATTGTGCTAGGAATTGGAGATAGAAATAAAAAGAATGAAACAATCACTTGTTTTAAGTAACTTTCATTCAAATAACAATGTTATATTCACATTAATTACCATTGATTTCTTCACCTTAATCTTCTCAGTCTTCTTACTTACCTTTATGCATTTTACAATTTAGCTAAGTTGACTTAACATCTCTTTCATATTGTAAAGATGAATTTAGAGTTGTGACTTTAAATCTAGATTTAAATGGTCGCCAAATAAAATTCCCAAATCAGTCTGGAAATTTATGGTAATTTAATTAATATAGAGGGAAGGAATTTAAGAAGAGAGAGGGAGAGGAAAAAGAGTTCATTTAAACTGCTTTGGATTAGGCTGAGCCAGGAAGTAATTAAAGGCATTGGCCAAAGGGGCCTCCCTGAGCCCAGGGGAAAAGGAAGTCAGTCTTATCACTCACCACGAGACCGTCTCAAGAATGCTGTCTGAGTGAGCTCCTCCAGGCTGAGTTCCAGGATCGAACTGGATCGAACTGGTACCCAGGCTGCTCACAGGAAGTGACCAGCCAGATCCAACTTTCCGGGGAAAGAGTTTTTGAGAGACGAAAAAATCCCAAATATATAGACCTTTAACCCTTGTGTCTCCACATCTAAATTTTCACATCTTTCTCCAGGACTGTCCATACTTTTAGTTCTTTGATTAGTTTATATCTTTTGAGCTACTTCACATTTCTTTGCTAAGTTCACCTTTTTAGACCCTTACATTCCATCTTAGAATCAATACTGAGTATTGATTCCAAGGCAGAAAAACAGTAAGGACTAGTGTAAAAATTAAAATTAATGTACAATAATAAAAATATTATATTTTAGGAGATTTATTTTTTTTTTAAACCCTTACCTTCCATCTTGGAGTCAATACTGTGTATTGGCTCCAAGGCAGAAGAGTGGTAAGGGTTAGGCAATGGGGATTAAGTGACTTGCCCAGGGTCACACAGCTGGGAAGTGTCTGAGGCCAGATTTGAACCTAGGACCTCCCGTCTCTAGGCCTGGCTCTCAATTCACTGAGCTACCCAGCTGCCCCCTTTTAGGAGATTTATTAATGATCATTAGAAATAAAGGAATAAAAGGGATACAAAATAGAAACCACGTGCCTATGGCTAATTAGCCTGTTCAAAACCCTACACTTACCACCACCATGCTTGCAACCAGAAGCAAAGAGGCCGGGACCTTCCATGTCACTGCCTAATATCCTGTGTCTACAGGAAATACATAATGACAGGAAGTCAGTGGGCTCCCGGGAAATGGTCTTTTTTTAGGGTGACATATTTCCAATTACCCACTGGGCAGTGGTTATTAAGTGATTTGCCTAGGCTCACACAGCTAGGAAGTGTTGAGGGTCAGATTGAATCTTGAACCTCTCATCTGTAGGCTTGTCTCTCAAACCACTGAGCTACTTAATTTCCCTTATGGCAGTGTCCTTTTACTGGATGTCTATTCCCCTGTGCCTAGAATGCTCTCTTTTCTAATTTCTACTTCTTGGGTTCCCTGATTTCTTTCACAATTCAGTCCATCTTCTGCAGAATTCCTTTGTTGGCCTCCCTGGCTTCTAATGCCTTCCCTCCATTCACCTTGTAGATATTTTGTATGTACCTAGTCATTTTTATGTTGTCTTCCATATTAGAATGGGAGCTCCATGAGAAGTAGGACTTGGCTTATATATTGGCTTATATCTCCATTACTTTCTTTAGTTCCTGGCTTCTATTATGTACATTTAAATGCATATTGACTGACTACCTTTCTTGCCAATCTTCCCAGTATGTCACCTTCACTCCATCTATTATATTTGAAAGGCAGTATTTTTTTTTTATGAAATCAATGATTGATTGAGAAGGTATTCTTTTTGCCAAAATTAAATTACATTTGTAAAGCAGATCTGTCATTTAAATCTCTGGGTTTCTATCTAGTGTTAGGTGTAATTGTAACTGCCTTTAAAGGGGTTATCCTTGGAGAACTTATTCACAGCCACACTGAAAACTTGTAACTATGATACAATTAAATATCTAATAATTCTAGATAAGATTTTGATGATTGATTTTTATTAATTTGGTGGATAAGATATATCTAGCTCTAGCTTACCCTTTTCTGAAGAAGCATTTAGAAAAAGGTTTTAACCTCTTATTATGTGTGAACATTACCCCCTTGATATTTAATTTAGTTTTTATCTAGGCTTGGCAATTCAAAGGTATTTGGTGAGAGTATTTCTTTAAGTACTATGTTGTTGTTGTTGTTGTTGTTGTTTTTGTTTTTTTTTTGTATCAATATGATGTCTTTAGTGGTAGTTTGGCAGCTGGCATATTGGAGAAAGTGCTGGATTTGGAATCAGGAAGAACTAAGTCCAAATCTATTTTCATGCACTATGCAATATCCTCATCTGATCACAATGATTTGATTTTCCATTTCTCCCTCTACCTTCTTATACTATACTCTTCAATTTGTTATCTCCTTGTTTTCTCCCAGGCCATCAACTTTGCATTGACCACTCTCCTCTTTTACCCATTTTAATCCTCTCAGTGAACCAGTTTACCTTTACACTGACATTTTTCTTTTGAGACCCTTATTCCCTGATCATATCACCAATTGTACCCTGCCAACCCTTAGTCTTTACTCCCATATATTTTCTACCAAATGAAGGTGGAGAAAATCATACAACTGATGTAATTGATCTACTACAAATGTATTTTATATAATCTCAACTGGATCCTTGCTGCTATTGGGTGGTTCTTTTATACCTTCCTAATCCCACTTTCCAAGGTGGCTCTTACAAATCTTTTCGTCCTTTCTCAGAACTTCCATGGTTCCTCCAAATCTTCTCAGTTCTCAAGTTTTAGAACTCAACCCTCAGTCTTTATGATCCTAATAAATGACTTCTTTATTGATGTGATAGAGGTTAACATCCATGAGCTCTCTCATCTTCTACTTCCTGCAAAATATAACCTTTTTTGTCTCTTCTCCCATCTTTCCCATTTTCCTTTCAGTTATTTTATCTTTATTTTATAAAAGAAAGTATTTACCCATCACCTTGTGACATCTATCTTGTTTAACATTTCTAATAGCTTTCTATGTGAAATTTTTAATTAAAATTCTTTCTATCAATTTTTAATATCTTAATACTAGTTAATAACTAGCATTATATAATTTGCATTATAAGAGAAAGTGAGCCAAAATGGTAGAATCAAAGAGACTTAGAATCCATCCCCTCATCATTCTTCTAAATTCTTCCCTCCAGCAAATAGAAATACCAAAGAAAAAGAAAATGTCTTTGATAATACATTACAAATATTAATAAAAATAATAACAAGTAGAATACATGTGTGATTTATTTCATATTTTTAAAATATCTGATCGAACTTTAAAAATATTGTACAACTACTCCATTCAAATATCAGGAACAAGAGAGAGAGGCAAAAGAATGTAGGTAATTTTTTCTTTATTTATTTTGAGATAGGTAAATATCATATTCAAAGAAAATGAGTTGGCAATGAAAAGAAAATCAAAAGAATATATAAAAAGAAAGTAGAAAATCAGGTGAGGAGACTAAGTGAAAATTAAGCGATTAGAAAAAATAGAATCAGAGAAAGAGTGAAGAGAATAGCCAATATGGAAGGGATGAAAAACACTTTAAAAGCCCATAGAAATACTGTAGTCAACAACATTTTACATTAGTGGACAATAAGATTATACACAGTTTAGGGAAAATGGAAATACAGTCTCAAAAATAACTGAATTATATAAAATATTAGATAATATGCAAACCTGAATACCTTGTTGCATTGATAATACTTTCTGGGTTGCATTTCCAGGGTGGAGAGGATCACTGATACTTTTGGTCACAGGGAGGCAAGAGACCCAGGCCACAGATCCAAGGCACAGAGGAGCACTAGCATTAATGGGTATAGGTCAAGAAGAAAATAGGGATTTTTGGTTACATTTTCAGGGTCATGAGATCATGCGCTCAGGTCATGAGCAATTTGTGTGACTACAGGGGTGCAGGGGCCATTCCTGGGTAAAGACCACAGCATAGACCTGGAGAATAGCAACAACAACAAGACCCTGATCATACAACTTTGGAAACACCAAAAAAAAACTTATAAAATCTCAGAATTATCTCTGAAAATGGTAGCATAGAAAACCCCTGAAACTTGGAACAATACCTCCTCACCCCTTGGTGAGCAGAGCTCAACTTTAACATAAAGTTCAAAGTAAAGAAATCATCTACTTAATTATAAAAAGCTACTATGATGACAGAGAAGACCAAGACAAGAAGGAGATAACATGAGAAAAGCCACAAACAAAGCTTCAGCAAACTGCAAATTATAGAAAAGCATAGCAATAATTCCCGGAAGAGCTAAGATTGGAGTATTAGAGAAAAATTTGGGAAAAGAAATGAGTAATACAAGAAAATTATGAAAGGAGAATTAACAACCTTGTAAAAGAGGCAGAAAAAATACTGAAGAAAATATCGCATTAAAAAACAGAACTGGCAAAATGTCTAAGAGGAACAAAACTTCACTGAAGAGAAGAACTTAATAGGCATTATTGGCTAATTGGAAAAGAGAGACATGGAAGGTTACCAAAGAAAATAATTCATTAAAAATTAGAACTGGGCAAATGGAAGCTAATGACTACATGAGACATTAAGAAACAATAAAACAAAGTCAAAAGAATGAAAATACAGAAGAAAATGAGAAATAGCTCATCAAAAAGACAACTGCTGTAGAAAATGGACTGAAGAGAGCTAATTTAAGAATTATTAAACTATCTAAAATCCATGATATAAAAATGAGCTTAGGTGTTGTATTTCAAGATATTATCAAGAAAAACTTCCTTGATAACCTTAGATCCAGAGAGTAAAATAGAAATGGAAAAAAATCCACTAATTACCTCTTGAAGGAGATTCCCCAAAGGAAAACTCTCAGGAATATTATAGCTAAATCTGAGCACCCAAGTTGAGGAGAAAATATTGCAAACAACTAGAAAGAAACCATTCAAGTACTGTGGAGCTGCAGGAAGGATCACAAAATATTTAGCAACTTCTGCATCTTAAAGGAGTGAAGGGCTTACACTATGACATTCTAGAAAACAAAGGAGCTAGGATTACAACCAATAGTAATCTACCCAGAAAAACTTAATTATAATGCTTCAGGGGGAAGAAAGATGTTTAATACAATAGAGTATTTTAAAACATTACTGATGAAAAGACTAGAGCTGAATAGAAAATTTGACTTTCAAATACAACATTCAAGCAAAGCATAAAGAGAAACATGAAAGGGTAATAATAAGGGACTAAATAGAATTAAACTGTTTATATTTCCATATGGAAATATGATACACGTAACTCCTAAGAACTTTATCATTATTAGGGCAGTTTAAAAGAGTTTACTTAGACAGAGGGTACAGGTATGAGTCAATTATATTGGGATGATCTCAAAAAAATGAATGAGTGAGAAAGAGAGAAAATGGAGAAAAGGTACGGTAGAGGAATAGTAGGGAAAATTAATAAAAGGTGCAAGGAAGAACTTTTACAGTGGGGGGGGGGGTGGGATATGAGGTTGAGAGTGGATAACACTTGAACCTCACTCATTGGAATCAGTTTAAAGACGTCGAAACATGCATACTCATTTGGGTATAGAAATCTGTCTTTCCCAATAAGGAAGCAGGAAAAGAAGAAAACAAGAGGAGGCTGATGCAGAAAAAGCTTTTGACAAAGTGCAATATGCATTCCTATTTAAAACACACAGGAATAAATGGAGCTTTTCTTAAAATAATAATATTTAACTAAAGCCATCAGCAAGCTTAATCTATAATTTGGATAAGCTAGAAGCCTTCCCACTAACACCAGAGATGAAGCAAGGATGTCCACTATTATATCCACACTATTATTTAAGATCATTCTAGAAATGCTAGCTTAAGCAATAAGAAGAGAAAAAGAAGTTGAAGGAATTGGAATAGGCACAGGAGAGGCAAAACTATCACTCTTTGTAGATGATATGATGGTATACTTAGAAAATCCTAGAGGATCCAATAAAAAACTTATTGAAATGGTTAACAACTCTAACAAAGTTGCAACATGAAATAAATCCACATAAGTCATTATTTCTATATATTACCACCAAAGTCTAGCAGGAAGAGACAAAAAGATAATTTCCATTTAAAGTATCTGCAGACAATATCAAGTACTTGAGATTCTGTCTGTTAAGGAAATCCAGAACCTATATGAACCTGATTACAAAAAACTTTTCGCACAAATAAAGACAAATCTAAACAGCTAGAGAAGTATTTTTTTTTAATTGTCTAAGGGTGATTTTTTTTATTTAATATATTTTATTTGATCATTTCCAAGCATTATTCGTTAAAGACATAGATCATTTTTTTTCCTCCCCCCCACCCCCCATAGCCGACGCGTAAGTCCACTGGGCATTAGATGTTTTCTTGATTTGAACCCATTGCTTTGTTGATAGTATTTGCATTAGAGTGTTCATTTAGAGTCTATCCTCTGTCATGTCCCCTCAACCGCTATAGTCAGGCAGTTGCTTTTTCTCGGTGTTTCCACTCCCATAGTTTATCCTTTGCTTATGAATGGTGTTTTTTTTCTCCTGGATCCCTGCAAGTTGTTCAGGGACATTACACCGCCACTAATGGAGAAGTCCATTACGTTCGATTATACCACAGTGTATTAGTCTCTGTGTACAATGTTCTCCTAGTTCTGCTCCTCTTGCTCTGCATCACTTCCTGGAGGTTGTTCCAGTCTCCATGGAACTCCTCCACTTTATTATTCCTTTTAGCACAATAGTATTCCATCACCAACATATACCACAGTTTGTTCAGCCATTCCCCAATTGATGGGCATCCCCTCGTTTTCCAGTTTTGGGCCACCACAAAGAGCGCAGCTATGAATATTTTTGTACAAGTCTTTGTGTCCATTATCTCTTTGGGGTACAGACCCAGCAGTGCTATGGCTGGGTCAAATAGAGAAGTATTAATTGCTTATGGATAAGCTGAGCCAATATAATGAAAATGACAGTTCTACCTAAATTAATTTATTCAGCACCATGTGAATTATAGTACCAAAGTATTATTTTTTAGTATTAGAGAAAATAATAATAAAATTCATCTGAAAGAGCAAAAGATAAAAACTGTCCAGGAAACCAATGAAATAAATGTAAAGAATGTCAGCCTAACTAGATTTCAAACTATATTGCAAACCAATAATCATGAAGAATAATCTGGTATTGGCCAAGAAATAGAGTGGTGGATCAGCAAAACAGATTCAATACATTAGTATATAGTAGTAAATGACCATAGTTATGTAGTTTTTAGTAAACCCAAAAGATCTAAAACCCAAAGATTTTGAGGCAAGAACTCAACATTGACAAAAATTTCTAGGAAAAATAGAAAGCAATTTGGCAGAAATTAGGTATAGACATATCTCACTCTACAGTGTAGAGTGGTCCCTAGGGGTCCCCAAACTATGGCCTGCAGGCCACATGCAGCCCCCTGAGGCTATTTATCCAGCCTCCACCGTACTTCCGGAAGGGGCACCTCTTTCATTTTTGGTCAGTGAGAGGAGCACAATATGTGGAGGCCCCAGAAAGTGAGCAGTGCTCATGTACTGTACTACTTCCAGTGACATCATCCTTTGTGTGGCGCTTTGTTCTGAGAGTAACTGAACGAGAACGAGGTGCTGCACAAAGGATTATGTGACTACACAATGAAAGAGGTCAGCATGGTGAGCAGTGATCTCGGGGAGAGGATTCCACATTGTGTATACTGCTGCCCAGTATAGTGATGGTGGTGATCACAGCCAGTGCTGCAGCCTCTGCTATCCCAGACAGCGGTATACAGATTTGTTCATAGTCTGACCCTCCAATGGTCTGAGGGACAGTGAACTGGCCCCCTGTGTAAGAAATTTGGGGACCCTTGCTTCTACACCAAGGGAAGGTCAAGATGAGCAAATGATTTAGACATAAAGTTGATATCATAAGCAAGTTAAAGGAGTATGGAAAAATTTTCCTGCTAAATCTATAGTGATAAAGTGGATCATTGGAATTAAAATGGATGGGTTTGATTGCATGAAATTGAAGTTTTCCCACAAACAAAAATAATTTAGCCAAGATTGGGAGGAAAGTAGGAAACTGGGAAATAAAATTTTACAGCCGGTTTCTCTGACAAAGTTCTCATTTCTCAAATATATAGGGAACTGAGTCAAATTTATAAAAATAAAAGGCATTTCCCAGTTGCTAAGTGATCAAAAGATATGAACAAAGTTTTCAAAAGAAGAAATCAAACCTCTCTCTAGTCATATGAAAACATATTCTAAATCTCTATTGATTAGAGAAATACAAAGTAAAACAACGGAAGAACCTATATGTGCTAAAATATTTAGAGTAGTTCTTTTTGAAGAGTTGGACATTGAGAGGAATCCCATTAGTTAAGGAATGTCTGAACAAATTGTGGTATATGATTGTGAAGGAATTACTAAGAAAAAGAGCCTAGATATCCTTTAATGATTTTTTTAAAAAAGCTACCTAGAAACCTAAAGATCTCAGCTTTGGGAATAAGAACTCCTTATTTGACAAAAACTACTGGGGAAATTGAAAAACAGTATGGAAAAAATTAGGTATACCCCAATATCTCACACCCTATATCAAGATAAGATCAAAATGGATATATGATTTAGACATGAAGGGTGAGAGTATAAATAAATTAGGGCAACATGGAATAGTTTACCTATGAGATCTATGGAGAAGGGAAGAATTTATGACCAAAAAAGAGATAGAGAACATTACAATCTGATAGGTATGAGGTGATAATTGAGAGTTTTTTAAATGTGCATTTCTCTAATTAAGAGCAATTTACAATACTTTTTCCATAAGATTATTGATAGCTTTGATTTCTTCATTTGAAAATTGCCTATTCATATCCTTTGACCACTTGTCATTTAAGGAATGGCTTTTATTTTTAGAAGTTTGATTTAATTCTTTACATATTTGAGAAATGAGGCCTTTATCAGAGAAATTTGTTACAAAAATTTCCCCTAGTTTGTTGCTTCCCTTCCAATCTTGGTTTCATTGGTTTTGCTTGTATAAAACCTTTTTAATTTTATAGAATCAAAATTATTCATTTTATATCTGATAAGAATAATAGCTTCTCCAGAATTGATGAATGATTGATACAAACAAGTAGATCCAAGGAAAGAAATCCTAGCCAACTAAAGCCATATGATAAAGTGCTTCAAATCATTAATTACTAGAAAAAAAATATAAAACAACTCTTTGGGGGCAGATAGATGACGCAGTAGATTGAGAGCCAGGCCTAGAAATGAAAGGTTCTGGGTTGAAGTCTCTTCAGCTACTTCCTAACTGTGTGACCCTGGACAAGTAACTTAACTTATTGCCTAGCTTTTACTGCTCTTCTGCCTTGGAACCAATATACTGCATTGTTTTTAAGATGGAAGGTAAAGGTTTAAAGAAAAAAAAGGAACTATGAGGTTCACACTTCATGCCTATTAGATTAGCAAAGTTAATAAATAAGGAAAACTACAATTATATGGATCTTTAGGAATGGGGAAATATTGATATGCTCATGTTGGGATTGTAAATTTGTGCAGCCAGTTTGAAAATCAATTTGGAACTATACCCAAAGTGTTACAAAACTGTATATAGCGTTTTTATCCAGCAATATCATACCATGGCCTATATCCTAAAAAGATAAAAAGAAAAGATCCGGTGTGCATTGAAGTTTATGGAACCTGTTGGCACTGGTTAAAAAACTAAACAGGTACCCATCAATTTGGGAATGTTTGAGAAAATCATGGTATATGAAAATAGTAGAATAATATTGTGTTGTATGAAGGAAAGAAAGATGATTTCAGAGAAACCTGGAAAGATTCATATGAATCGATACAGAGTGAAATAAGCAGAAATGGGAGAAATATTTGTATTATTAACATTGGCATTGTTAAAGAATAATTCCATAATTTTGAAAGATCTGAGAACTATTAATCATCTTAGTGATCAACAATAATTCCCTAGAACCAGTGATGAAGAATGCAAGCCACCTTCTGATAGAGGTCATGTACTAATATGCACCATGAAAATTTGTTTTTCTTGTCCGTGCCTATTTATTATAATGTTTTCTTTTTTCCCCCTATTGGGAAGGAGAAAAGACAAATGGTTGATAAATAAGTAAAATTTAATTTAAAAAGAAACAGAGGGGAAATCAAATTACTTAATAAAAAATGAAGGATGCATTCAAAGCAAGCAGCAAGGAAATAAAAATAATCATCTAAAACCATTACATGTATTTCTCTACCAGCCAAACTAAGAATCCAAAGGAAGGGAACAAATGACTATTAAAATATAAAATGCCCCAATTAAAAAGAAATAAATATGAATCATCGATGGTTCATCCAATCAAAAGAAAAGAAATTTTTGAGAAATTCAAAAGTGAATTGACAAAAAACTCTAGGCCTAATGGATTTACACGTGATTTCTTTTTAAATATTTAAAGAAAAACCAATATCCACATTGAAATAGAAATAGCTACAGAAAAGATATTAAGACCCCTTTTATGAATATATTCCTGATAGCCAAACTAGGAAGAAAGTATCAAAAGAGAGCTGGAGTTCAGTATAACTAATGAACATTGCTGCTAAAAAATAAATAATTATTAGCAAAGGTATATAAGATTGATATTTATATAACATGTTATATAGATATGTAACAATATATAGAAATTATTCGTTCTGATTAAGTTGAATTTATACTAGGAATGCAGTGATCATTTGAAACTAGGAAAACTATTAGCATAATTAATCGTTTCAATAAAAATCCACAAAAATTACACGAGCCAAATGCAGAAAAAGCCTTTGACAAAATGAAACAATCATTTGTTAAAAACATTTTTAAAAAGTCTCAGAATCAAAGGACCTTTTGTTAATATAATCCAACATCTAAAACTAAGAACTAGCTTAGATTCTAATAAGATCAGTGTGTAGCAAGGATAGATACCCATTGTCTGCGCTATTATTAGACATCCTTAAAAGGCTAGCTCTGGTAGCCAAAGAGGAAAACAAAAATTTAGGTAGTAAGCATAGACAAAGAGGAGGCCAAATTTTCCCTACTTGTGGTTAGTACGGTTTTTGTTTTACTTAGAGAACCCTGGCTAAATGACCAAAAAATGAGGTCATAGATTCAGGAAAGCAGCAGAATATTAAATAAACCTTCAGAAATCATAAGTACTTCTGTTATGATCACAAAAAAAACAAAAGGACAAAGAATGTCTTTTTCCTAATTGCAATCTGTTGAATGTACAGCCTGGCATATAGAGCTCATTTGTCACTCCTTACATCTTGGACAGACACTGCAATCAGGCAGTTCTACACTCAGAATTTAACACAAGAAAGCAGGTCTTTGGGAAATTACACGGTTCTCTTAAGGACCTTGAGCTTTCCGATGAATCCAAAGTCTTCACTTTTATCATCAGTATTCTTGTGATTTCTGGGTATGAACTGTAGAATATGCTATGGTCTCTGAAAAATTAAATATTCTAGTTATCCTGTAGGTAATGGAAGTGCTCATGGTGAATGTGAGGAGCCTGTAATGCATCAGAAATGAGCTGAGAAGTGTTATAAAATGTCATCAGGTCATTTTATGACCAGAAAACAAAGATGGGCTGGTCATAAAACAACATCAATGAGCGACTCATATGTTCCATTCATTTGCTTATGACATGATAAACTCTGGAGGAGAAAAAGAGGAACTTCTTCATAAGAAGAGGAGCAAAGGGAATTGGAGGAAAATACTTTGTTTTATTTGTTGTATCCCTGGGAAACTTAGAAAAGAAAACCCCAACTCTCGAACCTACAGAAAGTACCCCACCCCACCCCTTCACCTAAAGTATCAAGTTCAAAAATATCTTAATTGGGTAAGACTACCTCTATACCACTGATCCTATAACCACACTCAAATACATTCCTACTTATTGCCCTGGGGAAGCTCTTTCTGAAACAATAAAAAACACCTGAAGAAAATGTAAAACTATGAAATTAAAAAAAAATGATAATGATATTGAAGAAAGAGATAAAACTTCAAACTTTTCTTCAGAAGCTAAAAGCACAAAAAGAAATGGTAAAATGCTTCTTTTCCTCCCCCCCACCCCCAAAAAAAAATCAATTAAGGGAAAAATGTTTTTTAGTCTCAGTGGTTTTTTTTTTTCTCTCTTCAGAACTCTCCACTAAAGTAGAATAACAGTTTGTTCCATGTTAGCTGACACCTCACTAGGACTAGTCAGCTTCCTTCCCACCCCTACTCCATGAATATATAAATATTTCATGAGTATCTGAGGTAATTGTTGTTCTGACAAGTTCTTCCTAATTTAAAATGGTGCTTAAATTTGATGGCAGCAAGCCATGGGCCTACCCCTAAGCTCCTTTTTTCATTTCTCTTTCCATCCCCCCTTTCCTCTATGCCCCTCCTTTTTATTTTCCCACCACACACAGAACTAGTATGAACTCCCTAAAGAGTTTCATGTGTGAATGAGCCTCCTTTTGGGGTATGTGAGATGACCCATCATGAGAAGTTTTCCTTAATGTGTTGGAAAGAATTATTTGGTCTGGAAATAATGAAGTTATAAGCATTAAAGAATTGCAGACTGGTGCCCACACACCCTACTACATTCCATTAGTATTTTAGCAATGTGGCTGAATACAGGGCTGTGCATGTAGAAGTAAACACAGCTGCATATATGTATTTCATGATTAAACATTCAGATAACTGTTTAAAAATACACATAGATTATGGGGAGGAGGGAACAATGAGAGGAAAGGGGGGAAAAGGCCTCTTTCAGTGGTGGTTTAAAGGGATTTTCAGGCTTGTCTTCATTTGTATGCAAGAAAGTCAAGATTTAGATGGTGGAATTTTAGGGCCTATAAGGTCCCAATTATTTTGTTCTTCTGTCAGCTTATATCGGAAGTTCTATCATTAGAGCTTGATCCATTTTATTTAAGCCTCAAACCCTACTAAAATGGAAATACCCTACATGGAAAAGGTAAGACTTTAACCTATCAATCATTTACATCTTAGTGTGAATTGGTGGTTTTCAGACTGCAAGGATACTATTTTTTCCCATCTTCTTCCTTTGACCTCATTTTCTACAGTAGTGTATGTATGCAGATTTTCAAGAATTATTCCAGTCTGATGGAAAAACAGCCCTTTTCCTAACTGAGGTTAAGCCCTTGAAATGTAGCATTGCCAGTCTTTTCCTAGCAAATGGCCCCCCACAATAATTCCCCTCTTTCTGGCTAACTTTCAATCCCTCGTGATCCACTGTTCATTCTCAGTTGACTACAAATGTGCTTGTCTTCCCCCATCCTTAAAAGACCTTCATTATACCCAATCATCCCAGTAATATATCATGCTATATCTCTCATTTTTTTCTCTGCCAAATTCCTTCAAAAAGCTGTCTATACTCTTCACTGCCTTTCTTATTCTTTTAAATCCTCTTCAATCTGACCTTTAATCTCATCACTCAACTCCAAAGTACCCTTTCCAAAGGTCACCAGCAATCTCTTAATTGCCAAAGTTGACAGTTTTCTCAGTTCATCTTTCTTGAATTCTCTTGATACTTGGCTACACTTCTCTCTTGAATACGCTTTCTTTTGGATGTTATGAACTCTTGGTTCTCCTCCTGTCTTTCTAGCTGTTCCTTTTGAGTTTTCTTTGCTGAATTATCATCCATGACATTCTTACCAAGGGTTGGGATACCTCAGGACTTTATTCTGATCCCTTATCTTATCTCTTTATACTCTTCTCCCAAACCCTGTCTCTCTCTTGAGCTCCAGTCCCCTGTCACATCCTGCCTTCTAATTAATATTGAATTAATACCTCAAACTTAGCTTGTCTAAAACGAAAACTATCCTTTGGGATTTTCCTATTTCTCTAAAGGGAAATATCCTTATTGACAGTCTTCATTCTTCACTCCTCTATATCTCACGTATCTACTCTGCTGCCAGATCTTGTCTCTTTAACTTCCTCATTTCCTGCACCCACCACCTTCTCGCCTCCATTCACATATTTGCCACCTTTGTTCAGGCCACCATTAGTTCCCACTTGTTCTATTGCTATGGTTTCCTAATCAGTCTCTCTGCCTCAAATCTCTCCCCTCTCTAATCTACTGGCCACCCAGTCGACCTGAAGTGAAGATCTGACCACGCCATTCCCCAACTCGGTAAATGCTAATGGATTTTTATTAACTATAGGATCAAATATAAAGTCCTCTGTTTGGATTTAAGGACCTTTATAATCTGTCTGTAACCTACCTTTCCATTCTTATTGCACAATCCCTTTCAATGTCATATGGTCCAGTCAAACTAGCATTCTTATTTTTTTTCATATATAGCATGCCACGTTCTATCTGTCTGCCTTTGACTGGCTGGCCTCATAACTAAAGTGACCTCCTTCCTCCTCTCTGCCTTCAGTACTTAGCTCAAGTGCCATCAGCTCCATGAAACCATTCCTGATTCCCCAGCCATTAAAGTCAATCAAGAAGCATTTATTAAATATATATACTATATGCTAGGCACTGTGCTGTGCTAGGAATGCAGATATAAGCAAAAAGAAAGAGACTTCGGAAAGAGGTACTAATACAAAGATAAAATAGCCTTTTATCTCAAAGAGCTTTTGTTCCATTGTAGCAAATAAGTGCCTTGAGGATTAAAAGGTAAAACCACACATTTTCTTCAATGTCAAAAATTTTAATTGGAGTTAATAAAAAATTAAGAGTTAAAACTGGGACAAACTGATGTCTGGAATGGCATTTCAGAAAACACATAATTGGAATATCAAGTCAAGTTTCATTGCGATGAGGTCCAGAGTAGATGGTTATCCAGCTGTAGCTTCCAGTGGTACAGTGCCCTATTTACCTCACCAGTGCGATTAAGAATATGGCCTCTCAAGAAAAGAACTAGATCAGAAGATAAACAGGGCAATGGAATACTACAAGAATATAAGTCTATGGATTGTGGGTTGTGTTGCACAGGACATTTCAAAGGAAACAGAAGCAAGAAAAACTATAGGCACAAAAATTACTTCTTGCAAAAGTCCTATTCATGCAAAAGAAAAAGGAATCCAAAAAGCATCCCAAAGGAGCAGAAAAAACAGGCTCAAACATCACTTATGAAGATTATACTATGTAGAAAAGTTAACCTATAGTCGTACCTAGTCTCTGTGCTCAAGTATAGCCTCTGATTAGAGAAGATCTGTCTCAGACCATATAAAATGGTTATATCTGGGCAGACTTTGAAGGGCCACAAGGGATTTGCTTTTAGATTATCTAATAGACCAGATCTCTTGAGTTCACATCAGGATATTGCTGGGTGGTCAGAACAAACTGAGGGAAAAAAAAAAAACCTCATTTTTGTGGAGAGAATCAGCTCTGAAGTCAATTGCATAATTTTGGGCAAATCTGAGCCTCAGTTTTCTCATTTATAAAATGAAGACAATAGTACTCTTGTAGTTCCTGTCTCATAGGGTTCCTGTGAGGATCAAATGAAGAATGTGTGTTTGGATGTGTAAACCATGAAGTATTAAATAAGTGCCAAGAATTATTTTTATGGGCAAATAATATTAAAGAATAATCACAGTGAATGAAAAGAGAATTAAATAATATTGCCTACATACAGAAGAATACATTATTACTCACTAGATATGAAAAAGTATTAAATTCACATTATGTTTTCTTGTAGCTTCTGGTAACCAAGTAGTAGAAACATTTCCACATGATTTGCACTAAAATTCAGCCTTGTTTTTTACTCTCTCTTACTAAGAGAATGTATTCCATAATCTTATATGACATTTTCATTTCCATCAACCAACCATGACTAATCTTTCAAGAGAAGAATGGCTATTCCTCCTTTTAACCCTAGATACATGCAAATTCCTTATGTGTTCTGGTTCTTATTAAAATGGAAACAGAATGAATCTAGCATCTTACTATCGATTTTCTAGGCTTGCATTGATTTTTAACAGCGTGGATTTCCAGTTCCACATGCCAATCAGTAATAGGCTATAATCCTATGTATATTCCTATCTTATTTCTTGGCCCTAATGCAAGGAATGCATGCAAGTGTTCCATTTAGGATAGCGGTTTCTGTGATGGAGGTGTCCTTCTGTAGGCACAGGACTTGAGACCACCAGCTTATTTTTCCAACATTTAATACCTCGGTGCTCTCCAAACACATTTTTTCCAGAATACTTTCCAGAAGGTTTTAAAGAATATTTCTAAGCTCTCTGTCTTTTTTTTTTTATTTTAAAACATAAGAGTTGAAGGGGACAAAATAATGTAAATTAGAAGTTGGCAAACAACTATTTGAAACTTCATTCAAAATGCTTTTTCTCCCTCCAACCAAACGTACATGTACCACTCCTCCTCTACCAAAAAAAAAATCTATCTAATCATTTACATATTTAAGCAATTGATATAGTAAAAGATTACCATGTGACTTTCCAAGCATGCCATTGACATTTTCAGTCTTGTATGCCTTGAAATGTATAATACACAAAGCTTTATAATAATCCATCCTGCTTACCTTCCTATACCATGTCCCCCCTCCCCTGCAAAGCTCAATTTAACCTTCACTAATGCAGCAGTAAAGAATATGATGCTTCATTTTGAATATTCTACCTTTTCTTTCTCTCTCTTCCTCAGGCCATGTGTTTATACTATGGGATCCCCAATAAACAACAGGGCCCTTTTTCCATGCCAAGAGCCACCAGTTGCCATGTCAACATGGCAGGCTACAGTCCGAGCAGCTGCATCTTTTGTTGTTTTAATGAGTGGGGAAAATTCTGCCAAGCCAACCCAGCTTCAGGAAGGTACGGTACATGTGTTCTTTGCTTATTTATATATTGCATTAATACTGGACCCAGAAACCCAATAAGGAATGTATTTTTAAACTTTAAATAGCCCTTTTATTAGTTAAATTAAAATCCATTATTAGATAAGCTATGTGAAAATGAGATGGTGGACCCCTGGGTTAGCAGTTCATATTTTATATAAGTCAGTAGTGGTTTATGTTTCAGATTCTATGGGAAATAGTTTGGTGGTTTTGGTTTGATGTGGCAGCCTACAGTGGCCAGCAACCACATGATAGGAACACCATTATAATAAGTTTATTTTTCTGAGAGTTGCTATTTTTGCTGAATTGGCTTTTCCCCATGAGTCTACAAGTGCACAAATAAATGAATGAGAAAGCATTTATTAAAGGCATACTATGTGCCAGGTACTATTCTTAGTGCTGAGAATGCAAATACAACAGTTCTTACCCTTGGGAACCTGTAGTCAAGGAAGGGGTCAGAATACATATATAGGAGTGGTGGCCATGGAAGGGAATGTCTGGAGATATTCCCATTCCCTTTTTATCTGGGGGCACATTGATTTTGAGTGCATAGAATCATAGAACTGAAACTGGAAGAAACCTCAGAGGCCATCTGGTCTAATTCTCTGAACTGACAGATAAGGAAACTGAGGTGCTGGAAGATTAAGTGATTTGTCCAAGGTTATATAAGTAGTAAATACTGAATTCACATCCTCTCTTGTTAGAGCCAGTGTTTTTTCTTTTAAATTTTATTTTTTATCGTGAATTTAGCAACAATTTACAAATAAACTTTTGAATATACAAAGAAAAAAAATTGCATAGAAAATGAATTGGGCAATAATTGAACAAATTTTGGTACATTAATGAAATTGAACACTATTGAGCTATAAGAAATGATGAAAGATGGTTTTAGGAATATCTGGGAAGACACATGAACTGCTGCAGAAGAGAAGAGAAGGGAAAAGAATGAGAAGTTTATAAAAAAAAAACATGGTAAAGAAAAATAGCTTCAAAAGACTTAAAAATGTAAACTCTTTTGATCAGTGTCATGACCAACCATCCTTCTTGAGCACAAGTGATGAAGTCGGCTAACTATGAAGCAATATGGGCATTTGTTTTGTATAATTAGGCATATTTTATTTGTTTTGTTTTATGTTTCTCATATTGTCAAGATTTTCTGACAGTGAAAAGACTGAGCTGAACTAGTGATAGGGTACCCAAAAGAAGAAAAAGAAAGAAAGAAAAATAAACAGAGGGCCATTGAAGAATTTTTTTAACACAGAGAAATGAATAGGAAAAAGTCTGAAAGGAATCCCAGAAAAACAAGAGAGCTTCTAAGTTTACTTTTTGAATTTGTTGTAACTGTATAATTTATTTCAGTTGAATCTAATTATATAATAAAATATAATTGGATCATATAGCGAAAGAAATTAAACTGTACATAATAGGTAATTTCTGTTTCATGTATCATCTTCCCATTCTGTTCCATAATGTATGTCAAAATGCCAATTTTATTTGGAGCTCAGAAAAAATAAAAGCAATTAAAACAAAATTTTAACACCAAAAGAAAGAGAAATTTAACATTTCTAAATACAGAATAGAACAGAAAAAGTAAATTATAGATAAAACTAGTAAAATGTATTGTTTTCTGTCAGCTTTTAAGAAAATAAGCATGTAATATGTTCAACATGTTCCTTTTGATGCCCTCTTACTTTTGTTGTTTTCTGGAATTTCCTTTTTTTTATCTTTAGTGCATTTAAAAAAAATGCTTAAATCGCCTTCTTCTCTTTCTCAAAATACTGCTTCTGCTAACTCTACCCCTTTACCTCTACCCCCATTGTAGAAAACATACCACACAGTTCTTATAATGAGCCAACATAATCCATCAGAACAAATTTACACATTTGCCAGGTCCAAAAATGTGTGTCTCACTCTATACATTGAGTACTTCACTCCTCTGTCAGGAATATGGGTAGCTTGCTTTTATCATTTTAAAGTCTCAGTCATTATATTGATTAGAGTTCTTAGGCCTTTCAAAGTTGTTTTCTTTTTTACAATGTTTTCTTTCCTGATTCCATTCACTGAAATCTCCATCAATTCATCCAAATCTTTTAAGGTTATTCTGAAACAGTATCTTTTGTAATTATTTAGATCTAATAATATTCCATTATATGAATATACCATAATTTATTTATCCATTCCCTACTTTATGGGACCCCTCAAGAAACTTTCTCTTAATTAAAGTTCCTAAGAAAAGGAGAATGCAAATACAAAGGACTAGGTGAAACTAACAGACATCTCATGAACTTCACTTTTTTTAACTGGACCAAAGAAGGTTTAACTACACACAGATGGACACATGTGCCCATGAGCGTGCGCACAAACAGACACAGACACATACAAGTTTAATGTAGAAATTTTTTTTTGGTCATGTTCAATAATTTGTGACCCCATTTGGGATTTTCTTGGCAGAGATACTGGAATACCTTGCCATTTCTTTCTCAGCTCATTTTATAGATGAGGCAAATAGACTTAAGTAACTAGCCCATGGTCAAAAAATGAGGCAAATAGGTTTAAGTAACTAGTCCATAGTCACACAGGTAGTGTCAGAGACCAGATTTGAACTGAGGAAGATGAGTTTCCAGACTTCAGGCCCAGCACTTTATCCTGAATATAGAATACTCAAATTCAATTGACAAATAAGTGGAGGACTAGGAGGGGAGAAAAGAAGCTATTGAGAGAGTGGGTAGTGATGATATAAGAGATTCAAGAAAAAACAAGTTTCTTAGGGTGTCTTTATGAATAGAAAACAAATATAAATAAAATATAAAAACCAATGATCATGGTCTAGTCAAAGTGAAGAGAAGGCCATTTGACTGGGAGCAGATGACTTCAATTATACAGTTAAGTATTAACAGCTTAACCTGAAATAAGACTCTGGGGATACTCTATATATTACTTGTGTTGGTCACATTCCTCTTCTTTCACTGCCTTCTATTAATTTGTAAATAAGGGATAGAGGACAGGCCAAAGGAGAAAGTACAATCATCTCTGAATGTGAATGGAATCAATCTACCTATAAAACAGAAAATTGTAACAAAGTAGATTAGAACACAGAATCCAATAATATACTGTTTACAAGGAAAAGACTTGAAAGGTAAAGATTTGTACAAGAGTCAGCCCAGTGACTTAGTGGAGAGGGAGCCAAGGCTAGACACAGAAGGTCCTGGGTTCGTATCTAGCTGTAGATCCTTTCTATCTGTGTGACCCTCTATAAGTCACAAGCCAAATTGCCTCACCCATACCACTCTTCTTCCTTGAAACCAATACTTAGTATGGATTCCAAGATGAAATGTAAGAATTAAAAAAATAATTTACACAAAGTTAAAATGAGAGCAAAATCAGAATTTGTCTTGCCTCAATTGAACTTAAAAAAGCCAGGGTAGACATCATGATTTCAGATAAGGTCACAGTAAAAATAGACATAGTTAAAATAAAAAAGCATAGAAACTACATTATGCTCAAAAGCACTTTGGATAATAAAATAATATCAGTAATTAACATGTATGCATTTAATAGTATAATATTATGCTCTCAAAATAGCAGATCAAAATAAAAATAATAGATCAAAGAAAATTACCATTGACAGGAATTATAGGCAATAAAACACTGGACTTGGAATTAAAAGACCTGAGTTCAAATCCTACCTCAGACACTTAACTGTGTAACCCTGAAGCATCACTTAATCTCTGTCAGCTTCAGTTTCCTCATCATTAACATCATTAAAATGAAGGAATGGCAGTGGACTTAATGGCCTTTAAGGTCCCTTCCAGGTCTAAATCTATGATCAACATACCAGTACTTTTGGATGTAGCCAAAAAAGTTATTATGGGGAAGTTTACGTCTCTATATACTCTTATCAACAAAACGGGGCAGGGGGCGGGGGAGAGAACAACAGAAAATGAATTAGGTATGTAACTGAAAAATTGGAAGAGAAAAGGATTGGAAATTCCAACCAAATACAAAAATAAGTATCATTAAAAATCAAAGAACTGATAAGCAAAAATAAAAATATTAAATTGATAAAATGAGTAACTTAGTTTTTGGTTAAACACACACACATATACACAGAGAAAACCAAATAAAATGGATCAGCCAAAAGTCTGATCAGAAGAAGAAAGCCAAGTTGCCAGTATTAATAAAGAAACAGAATCCATAAAATAAGGAGGAAGTAAGATAGATTATTAGAGTATAAAACTGAACAAATTTGAAGAATATAAGGCTAAAAATGTATTGCTTCTTCCTAATGGGAACACTAGAGAATATACAGAATTAGCATCCTGTGACACTTAAAAAATCAGATCACTGATTAGGGAGCAGAGAAATTGAAAATAAATATTGAAAAGCAGAAATTCCAAAAATGTTCATTTTAGACTATGAGGTAATAATGATCAAAGAAGGGAGCAGAAGCAAAAAACATAAACCTAGATAAATAATAATGAAATCTCAAATAATGAAATAAAGAACAAATCATGGAAACAACTAATGGCTATATGAAATGCAATGACAATCATGAGATAACATACTAAAACTTTTAAGATACAATTAATATAGTTCTCAGGTAAAAAATTATGTCTCTAAAAGCATGTATTAGCAAATAAAAAAACCAAATTAATGAGCTGAATATTAACTTTTAAAATAAAAAAATCAACAAATCAAGTAAAAGGAATCGCCAAAGAGTAAATAATGAAAATTAGAGAAGGAAATAGATTGGAGAAAAATAAGAAAGTATAGAATGGATAAACATAATCAATAGCTGATTCTTTTAAAAGAGCTTCAATTGGTAAACTTTTCATTTCATTAATTGATGTTTTAAAATGGTAAAAATATAAAATATAAAAACAGATTATTTATAAAAATATGTAATAACCAAATTAATTATCTTAAATGATCTGCTTTCAGAAAACAAATTGAATTAGTTTTAAGAGAACTACTAAAAAACCAAATCTGGGCCAGTTGGATTTATAGGAAAACTCTACCACGCTTGTTAAGGAAATTTAGTATTTATAATACTCAAATTATTTTAAACATTGAGAAAGAAATCATTCTACCAAATCTTCTTATGAAACAAAAGGTAGTCAGTATTTAAACCAGGAAAGTATAAAACACAGAAAGAGAATTATAGAGAAATATCATTAATGAATTTTGATTCAAACATTTAAAATAAAATTCTAGCAAAAATTTTTTAATCATTAAAATTTTTCTAGGGTCAAGTTGCATTTTATATTAGAGATGGAAGGGTGGTTTAACTTTAGGAAAAAATTAACATAGTTAATCTTATTAAGATGTCTAAACATGATTATATCAACAGATGTTAAAAAAAAACTTTGACAAGGTAAAACACTCATCCTAAAACACTCATAAAAATCCTACAAAGTAGAAGCAGAGAATTCTTTTTAAACAGCAAAAATATTCAATCTAACGCAGCATTATATGAAATAGGGAAAGATTAGAAGCTTACCCAGTATATATAGGAGTAAAGCAAAGGTCTCCCCTTTATCCACTATTACTTGACACAATTCTCAAAGAAATAACAGTAGCAAGAAAATAAAAGGAGAAGGATAGACAAAGAGGAAGCAAAAGTATCCCTATATCCTGATTATAGATAGGTTGGTTTAATTAGAATATCTAAAGGAATCAGAATGGAACTATAAAAGACCAATAATAGCTACAGTTAAATTTTAAGCTACAAATTCAAGAAGGCAATGTTAGAAAGGGAAATTCCATTCAAGTAACTGCAAAATGCATATAATATTTTTTAGGATCAACTTACTAGCACATATTAAATATCTTTAGAGTTACAGTTATAAAATGTTTCTTAAAGAAGTAAAGAATAAGTTAGCTGGTGAAATAGTCACTGCATATGACTGGATCATGCCAATATAAAAAGTGGCAATACCAAAAAAAAACCCCAAACTCTATAAGATAAATGGTATGCAGTCAAACTACCAAAGACATACTTTACAGAGCTAGACAAACTATGTTACAGAATTTCATTTAGAAGAATAGTAGATGTAGAAAATGAAGTGAAATTGCTTTTAAAAGGTAGGAATGAAAGAGAAATAACCTTTTCAGGCCTTAGAATATATTACAAAGCATAAAAACATTTTCTACTGGTTAAAAACTAGAAAAACCAGTCAGTGGAATAGATGAGACAAAGAAAATTCTGAAATAACTAGTTTCAACTAGTGTTTTATAAACCCCAAAGCATAACTTTTCTTGGCAAGAACTTCCTATCTAACAAAAACTACTGGGAAAATTTAGGTTTGTATTGATATCTTATATCATATTTTATAATCAATTTGAAATAGATATAAGACATGAAAATGAAAGTTCATATTATTAGAAAACCAGAAGTGAAATCCACCTTATATTTTCACAGCTATGAGTAAGGGATAAATTATTAACCAAATGGAATAGAGAGAAAGTATAAAAAATAGATAAATTTGATTACATGAATTAAAAAGCTTTTGCACAAGTAAAATCAATCCAACCTCAATATGAAAGAACTTTGTTGACTTTAAGAAAAAAAATCTGTCTCAAATATCTTTGATAAAGGTTTGAAATCTAAGATATATAGGTAACTAACAGAAAATATATAAGAATCAAAGGATATTCCATAATAGATAGTAAAAAAAAAGACTGTTGGCATACACATTTCAAAAGAAAAATTGCAAAGTATTCATAACTATATAAAAGTGCTCCAAATAACTTCTAGTAAGTGTGGAAAGGAAACTAAAAGAAGTTCTGGACTTTCTGCCACCGTGTTGGAAAAAGCAACAGGGAATATTAGAGAGAGAAGAAATTGACAAGACTGACAGTTGGTGGGGGAAGGGGCAACAGGGAGTGGCAATTGGTCTTGTGAGTTTCTCTTCCTTACTGTTGTTGGAGTGGGTATCCAGTTTCTGGATAGAAGTGCCTCTATTTTCTTCAGCCTGAAGAGACAGGCCCATCCAGCTCTGAAAGTCAGAACTTTTCTTGTTGTTTGCTGTCTACTGCTAAGATTTTGAAAGTAAGAAAACTAGCACAGATATAGCATAGACAGGAACAAGAGAAACCCTCCACCAGCCTGTGAGGCCTGGCCTCAGCTCCAAAGCTGAGAAAGACTCAAACCTTATCTAGGGAAATCCCTCTTCCCTTTTCCCTGATACCTCTACAATCTGAACTGGTTATTAAAAAAAATTTATCTTATTTGAATATCACAGTCAGATAAGTGGACTATCTTTTCAGGGGGCATAAAGGGAACTGAACCTCAGTTCAGTCATTCAACTACAAATGGATCTTATTGGACCCCTGCTGGGTGACCAAAGTCTGGGGAAAGGCTTGTCCTTAAGGAGGGTCCGTGTTTACCTGTTCTGGGGCATCTTCAGCATCAATCCATAGAGAAGACATCCCCACAGGCTATCATAAGTGGCCCATTTCTCGGACATCCATTTTGTTGAAAAATAGCCTCTCGGCAGGGGGCATCTCTCTCTTTTTGCCTTACCGGCAGCCATATTTCCTCTTTCCCTTCAACTCCTCCATTCCCTGCTTACAAACCTTCCATATCCCCTGTTTTTTCAATCCCCTCATCTTTCCCTCTAAATATTACATAAGAGAAATACAAATCAAATCAACTCTTAGATTTTACCTCACCCTATAGCAAATTGGCAAAGGTGGTAAAAGATGAGAAGCAGTAAATGTTGGTGGAATTCTTGCAAGGTAAGCGCAATAATGCATTATTGATGGAATTGCAGTTTGATACAACCATTCTAAAAAGCGGTTTGGAATTTTGTAAATAAAGTGACTAAAATTTTTCGTACCTTTAACCTACTGATTTCACTGTTACACATCTATCTATTCAGCAGATGTCAGGGACAAAAAAGGCAGATCCCATATGCATCCAAAATATTTATAGCAGTACCTTAGTAATAGCATCCTCTATTATAATGACACACATCTACATAGTGTTTTTTACTAGTGGTTTAATAGCAATTAATGTCAAGGTTTAATAGCAGGTTTAATAGCAAGGTTTAATAGCAATTAATGTCATTTTCCCTTGAAGGGAAAAATAAGTTACAAGAAAGCAATATTCAACCTAAAAGGGGTATGTATAGAACTGGGGAAGATAATTCTACCTGCTTTGTCTTGGTCATGTAGGGATTCTTAATCCAGGGACTGTGAGTTTCAACATAAATTTCAGATTTCTTTTGTAAGCTTATATTTTCTTTATGATCTTAAAAATATTATTCTTAGAAAGGATTCATAGGCTTTAACAAACTGCTAAGAGGTCTGTGACACAGAATAGAAAGAAATATGCCCATCATTTGGGAAGTAGCTAAGTAAATTGTGATACAGAAATGAAATTTAATATTATTATTCTATAGTAGTAGTGGTAGTCTCTCATGATGGAGTATGACTATTGTCTTTGTGCAGTTTCATCTATGGTGTACCCTCATGTGGCTTTGCAGTCCAAAGACTGAGGCGCACAGTTTGTGGCACATGGGGCATGGGACGCCAGCTGTTACGGGAGGTGCAGCTGTGGCCCGGTGTCGGCGTTCACGCGCAGCGGCAAGACGTTGACGTCGCTCATCTTCAAAGGTGGTGGCGGCATGGTGAATGGGGGTTTGCCAGCTGCTTCTGTCAGAGGCAGCGAGTTCTAGTGGCTTTGGTGTCATGCCAGCCCACTTCAAGTTGGACGTTAGCTGATCCTTGAATCTTTTCTTTGGTCGGCCTTGTTTCCTGAGTCCAGCTGACAGTTCACCATAGAATAGACCTGTCTTGGTATTCGCGGTGGGTCCATGCGGATGACGTGTCCAGACCATCGTAGCTGGGTTTTGAGGACCATCACTTCGATGCTGGTGGAGTTGGCTCTGTCAAGGACTTCCTGGTGGGTGATTCGGTCCTGCCATCGGATCCTCATGATTGACCGGAGGGAGCGTTGGTGGAATTGCTCCAGCTGCTTCATGTGCTTCCGGTACAGTGTTCATGTCTCACCACCGTACAGGAGCGAGCTGAGGACCACTGTGTTGTACACTTTGAGCTTCGTTGCAGTGCTTACACTGCTGTGTTGGAGGACTTTGCAGCACAGCCGCCCAAGTGCCTGGCTGGCCTTTTGGATCCTGGCATTAATCTTGTGGTCTCGGGACCCGTCGTTGGCGATGGTGCTGCCCAGGTACTTGAAAGTGTTGGCATTAGAAAGCTGCATGCCGTCGATTGTAATGCACGGCTGGTTCGTTGGCCTCCCTGGTGCAGGTTGGAACAGCACCTCTGTTTTGCTGAGGCTGATAGTCAGGCCAAACAGTTTTGTTGCAGTAGAGAACCTGTCCACAATGGTTTGGAGATGATTTTCTTGGTGGGCCATGAGAGCACAGTCATCTGCAAAGAGAGTTTCCAGGATGAGTCTCTCTGTTGTCTTTGTTTTTGCAGTCAGGCAGCGAAGGTCGAATAGTTAGCCATCCAGTCGGTATTTGATGTAGACACCCAGGTCTAGATCCATCACAGCATGTCGTAATACTTGGGTGAAGTATAGGTTGAATAGTACCAGAGCGAGGACACAGCCTTGTTTCACGCCACTGGAGATGTTGAAGCGATTGAAAGTCTCTCCACCAGATAGGACTTCCCCTGTCATGTCAACATGAAATAGTTGGATCAGTTTGACAGATTTTGCCGGGCAATTGAGCTTGCTGAGGATCACCCACAATGCGTCCCTGTTCACTGTGTCAAACGCCTTCGTCAGGTCTATGAAGACAATGTAGAGACTCAGGTTCTGCTCAAGGCATTTTTCCTGCCTTTGCCTCACCGTGAAGACCATGTCGATGGTGCTGCGATCTGGTCGGAAGCCACATTGGGATTCAGGCAGGATAAGAAAAGAAGAAAAAATGAATATATAAAGATGCACAGGAAGACATATGAACTGATGCAAACTGAAGTAAGCAGATACAAGAAAACTATGTATAATGAGTACAGAAATCTGAATGATGTTTACAACACATGTAACTGAATTGCTTTGAAATAATAAAAAACAAGATTTACCCCATAAAGAGATTTAAGACCAGTCGCAGAAATGAGAGAGATCATGAGATGTATTCAGACTTTTTTGATATGCTTATTTTGTGGAATTTTTTCCTTCCACCTCTTCTTGTATTCTTTATTAATGAATAATAGGAAAAAGGGATACATTGGGAAATGTATGGGACATAAAAATAAATGTCATGATATGTCAGATTATACCTTGTAGAGAGGTTCATAGCTGTTACTCTTTTTTTATAGATGTAATCTGGGAAGGATCCCAGAGTGAATATCTAGTCCGTTCCATTATTTCACAGATTAGAAAACAAGTTCTGAGAGTGGCCCAGGCAGGAAACAGTAGCCCTGTGTAGTAGATATTGAAACTTGGTGAATTAAAGTGGTGGGAATTTTATAGAAGTTGCACCAGGAAGCAAGCCAAAGAAAAGACTGAATCTTGAGCCCCTCTCCTACACTACTTCCTGTTCCCTTCAACTGTCTGGGAAATGGTCTCACGATGGTAAGTTGTAGATTTTTCCCTTAATGACTAAATCCCACAACCAGTCCTTTAACTTAAGGGAATTTTCTTTTTTGGGGGGAGAAGGGATAAGAAGAGGTTAGGGGAAGGGAAGAGGGAAATTAGGGTCTCCCTAATTTCTAGGTTATCTTGTTGATTGAAGATTTGAAATATAGTCAGTTCAGGACACAAATTTGTCTTCCCCTAAGGGTATATATTCACAGCGCTGCTGACAAGTCTCTTTTGGGCTAAAGAAAATTTCTCTGCTGCTCACAGTCTATGTAGAAGGCAGTGGCTAGAGAGGAGATGAAGAGGGCTGTCTTCCAACTTCTGGTCAAACAGCCAGAGGAGGAATATGAATTCTCAGCCAGCTGAAGTTGCTTAACTGCTAACTTTAAGGTTCTATCGGAACCTTCTCCCCTCCTCTGATGATTGGCATTCCAAAAGTTCTGAGCTCCTTGCTTTTTCTGCAGATCCATTTGTCATTGCCCCATATCTTCATTTTACACTTGGGATTAAACCCAGGTTCCAAATCCAAATCATTACTTTCTACACCACAACTCTCCTGCCTTTTTTATTCTTTACTTTCAAAAAATACCTTGTGACCATGACCTCTGAGTTTAGTCATTATAAGAGTTTGGATAATTTTTTAAATTGTGAATTTATAGCAAGAATTGGTTAATGCGTTTAAAATCCATTACATTTTTGTCACCTGGTCAGTCTGAGGAGTGTCCTTCCAGCAAGGATGGGAGTAATCCCTTTTGTAGTGGGGTCCTGTTGTTGCCTCTTTGGCTAGTAGAGACAGGGGTCCCAAAAGTTGTCCTGGCTCTGGTGATAGGATGGCTGCAGGCCCATGGAGAATTTCTACAGGTTGTTGCAATGGTGTTGCTTCGTGTATGGTGTTGTGGTTGCCTTAATGTGGTTAGAGTGATGGAGGGTGGCATGAAGAAGCCCATTCCTTCACTCCTCCTCGGTTTGGGACTTTTGGAAGGTGATCTTGTTTAGGACTCTGGTGCCTGTCCCAAACCTTACTTGTCTGCCTGCTTTTGCTAATCCACCTACCTGAGTGCCCAAGGCACCCCTTTTGTGTGGGTTTGTCTAGGGCATTCCATAATTATGTTTGATGATAATAACACATTTAAAATTTTTTCTTGTTTTTCTGTCAGATTTTTGTCATTTATAAAGAACTTTCTTCATGTAAACTGAAAGAGAAGGATTTTACAAAGTTGAAATGAAATGATGGAAAAACAAGAGTGATAAACAGGGAAATTGGAATGTTGGAGGGGATGCTGGGAAATTATGAATGAACAGGAGGTTCATAATATCTGGACCCTGGACTGAAAGCAGCTCCCTTTTCTATCTACTGAGGATTTCTCAAACGTATCCTTTGCCCACATTGTTTGTGAATTGATCCTATTTCTCTGTCATCTCAAGACCTGTGTGGACTGACTGGACATTCAACTGTCTGAGAGGGTTTTACCCTGGAGTGTGAGCTGAGTCAGTCCTGAAGACAGAAATATCTCTCTCTAGGTTAGCTATACCTAAAGACATTTTGTTAGTTCTTTACCATTAGAATAGGATAGCCAGCATAGGAGAATCAAGAAGACAGAGAAAGCTTTCAGTTGGCTGCCTGAGCCAAAAGGACCCAACATCCATCTATGTTTTAATATTAGGGAGCTCCTGTTTGACCTCTTCCCTAACCCCATCATAATTATCTTGTCCCAAATAAATAGTATTTGTTTTTCAGTAGCTGTCAGATCTTTAAAGGGGAAAGAAAGAAAGATGGTGGGTGGAGGTTTAGTGCCAGAGGAAGATCTCTATCAGGTCCAGGCAACAAGCAAAGTCCTAGACCGAAAATCCAGCAAGGTCTTTCTACCAGAGGATCTCCCAGGAGGATTAGGTTTCACAAAACTTCCTAATCACCATCATTCTTCATTCCTGTGGTGTGCCCAAATCTGGTATAGACCTCTGCTTTACCTGTGCCTCCATCTGGTAGATCAAGGACAGAAGGAAGCCATCAGCCCTGTCTGAACAGGGAAGGAGTATCTATGGGGGGTTGGATCATCAACACACTCAGACCAACCATTCAACCATCATCCCAGGGGTTCTCCTTTCCTTCTAACAAAATCCTGTGTAAGGTAGGTTGCTTTTCCCAATCATATCTATGGACCTGTTTAATTATATACATTAACAATTCTTCGTTGACCTGGTTATAATCATTTCCCTACATTGAAAACTCTACATAATCAGTACTTTCTGTGATGATTTCTGTTCAAGCAAAAGTTGGCCTATATACCTGAAAATCTTGATTATCAGGTATTGGAATTATAACTGCCAAAAAAAAAAGGAAAAAAATAAGTAGATCTTATAGTAACTACTAGTCATTCTACTCATTCCATCTTTCTCTTCTTTAAATATACCAACCTCCAGAGATAAAAACTCATGTATTCAATTGAATAAAATGTCGAGATCAGGGTGTATAAAACACCCCTCTCTGTATTCAGAGGACCTTTATGCTGACCTGAGTACTATACATGTAATTTCCAGAAGTACTCAAAAAGTGCAAAATAAAGTTTTATTATAACAAAATAAGTTCTAGATCCTCAGGAGTTTGTTCTTTAAGATGTTACCTATATGATCTAAATATGTTTAAATGCTAGGATGAGCTTCAAAGGGCCTTCCTCAGAAGGATTCAAAGGGCTAGAAGAAATCACTCAGTGTTTCTTCATCCTCTTTAATTATGACACATGTCTACATAGTGTTTTTAACTTTTGAAGTTTAATTGCAATTCATGCCAAGGGTAACCTCGAAGGGGAAAAAGTTACGAGAGCAATGTTCAACCTGAAAGAGATGAGGGTAGAACTGGGGAAGATAATTCCACCTGTTTTGTCTTAGTCAAGTAGGAGTTCTTAATCCAGGGTCTATGATCTTGTTTCTTTAATATTTGGATAACCATGCTTCAAAGTAATTGGTTTCTTTTGTCAGCTTATATATTTTCTTTTATGAACTTAAAAACATTGTTTTGAGAAGGGGCTATAGGCTTTAACAGCCTGCCAAAGAAGTCTGTGACACAAATTGTTGAAGAAGTCCCCTGTCTTAGTGACGGGCAAAGTTCTGGAGTGATTGCCCACAATGACCTGAGATTCGAGACCGCAGGCCTTTTGTTTCCATACCCACCTGGCAGATCTGGATATACTTTCCACTGATTCCCTAAGTCAGTCACTGTTCATCTCTCTTGTCTGATAGCAGTATAAACACCACCTTCCTCACCCTCCACCCCCAACACACACTCACACATCAGTTAAGTTGTTTTTCAGACATGCCTGGCTTCATTATCCCATTTAGAGTTTTCTTGGCAAAGATACTAGAACAGTTTGCCATTTCCTTCTAAAGCTCCTTTGACATATAAGGAAAATAAAGCAAGCAGAGTTAAGTGACTTGCCCAAGATCACACAGCTAGTAAGTGTCTGAGGCCAGATTTGAACTCAAGAAGACGAGTTTTTCTGACTCTAGGTCCAATACTCTATCCACTGAGCCACGTAGCTACCCCTACACATAAGTGACCTCTGGTAAATCTTGCTGGTTTGTCATACTAAGGAATGGCTGAGGTTAAGATGTATAGAGTTCTAAGGAACAAAGTTCCACTATGCCAGAAGTGAGTGTGAATTTTCTTGTGTCTACGCCACCTTTGGCTTATATGGTTTCACAGAGCTAACTTTACAAGTGTCTTTCAAAATGTGGGAAAATCGAGCTTGACAAGTATTACTTAACAGTCATTAAGTGTTCTGTGCCAAATATGTTGTTCTTTCTGCATCTAGCAGCAGGTGTTCACCAGACGGACAGCCAAGATAATAATATTAGCTTCCTTGCCAGCCTTACCAAAATTTTCACAGGATGGGATCATGTCTGCGAGTCTCTTTGCACTCCTTAGAGAAAAACAGTATGCACGTACAACATGACAGTGTCATTACATTTCCAAGGAACCTATTTTGTGGATATATTGTCTATTTCTACGCAACCTCTGCTTTCACGTGGCATATCTGTTGTATGAGGAGCCACCCTGGAGATATTGTAAGAAGAAAACGCAAACCTCTTAGTTTTCATTATGGTGACACATAATAAGCCTACTTATTCCACATGCACACACCGGCATGCTCATTAATTCGTTTCTAGCCTATAAAGAAGCAAAGCACTGAGCCAGAGGTTTTTAGAACTAAATAAACCATACAGCAGCATGATAAATTTAATAGCTCATTGAAGAAAAAAGGAACAAGAATGAACACTGAATCTTGACTAAATAAATGAAGGAATTCATTCTTGTCAGTATTTTTAAAAATGTTTCAGCAGCTTAATAGGATTGTAATGACTTGGCCAGCAGTATTCTCATTCTATAATAGAACACCAGAAAAATTTAATCATTTAATAGATACCATACTCCCCCCCCCCAAAGGGCTAAGTTCTGCCACTAGCTTCAAATTGTCTTGTTTGAATCATTTATCATCTTGTTTTGTTCATATAGCTTTACTCATGCAGACTTCAATTGTACTCTATACTATACATAATCATATTGGGGGAAATGATATCCATGGAAGAAGCATTTAAAATTGCTATTGATACTGTCAGAAGTGACATCAGTGTTCAGAGTTCCTGGCAACAACCGTATTGGAGCTTAGTCATCCATGCTGTGTCTTTACCAGCACAATGAAGAATTGAAAAACGATTTTTGAATTGGCAGGGTAATTTTTTTTCTTCTCTGGGAACTGTAAGCAATTTTAGCTTCTTTTCCCAAAGACATAAAATATATTTCAATCTTTTGGAATAGGAAACAAAAACTGCTAGCATTTTTGGTGGACAGATTCGAGAAATAGAATTATTGAAGCTAATTTTAGCTCTTTTCAAAGTAGAGAAAAATGCATGTGAGAAAGGAAAGGGGAAAAAAAAAGGTGTTAAATGGCTGGGTGTTCCTTTCCATGAGATTTTATTACATTTCTCTATGGCAAATAGGGATGTAGACATTACTTCACTCTAAGCAAAATGTTATATTCTGGTGTGCCCAGATAGATCAACTGTGTGGTATTCTTTTTGCTTTACTTTTTTGTGGGAAGTTCCAGAGGGAGGACAAAAAATCAGAGTTATGATTCCTGATATGCAACTGGAAGCCAGATCTTCCCCTCTTAATAGTTTAAAACTAGCATCATTGATTAAGATTCTTTTAGCCTTTGCTCTTAGTAATTATCTAAATCCACATGTAAAATCGTAAAGTGGAAGGTATTTAGAAGTATGTAGAAATTTGATGCTTTTGTGATAACTAGTGGACAGACAAATACTGTTTCTTGAGCTAAGAAAGCATTATTATATGAAAATGGATATATAAGTTTTCCATAAGCATTGAGTTTATATACATATATATATATATATCTCATGTTTCATTTAGGATGAATACTCTATATTGTTAGCCTTTATATGTTCCCACAAAGTTGGACACATTAAAAGTTGGGTCCTTAATAAACTGTTTGGGAATTATTAGCTAATTCTCTTAGCTAATAATGCTCCTTGAACATCTTGACCACAGATGCTCACATCATTTTGTCTCTCCTAAACTTTAAGTTTCTAAAAAGCAAGAACTAGTTCTACTTAGTTATCTTTGGGTCCCACCTAGTATAACTACAGGGCAGTAAGGTTCATGATGAAGGCTTTCAGGTAGTTATACTATAATCTTCCTGTGTAAAATAAATAAATTTGAATCATTAAGTTTAAATTTGGACTTAACATTGACATGATTAATGATAATAATTCATACTTATAGCATGTCTTAAAGTTGACAAACTTTCATATAATTCTACTCTAACCCTGCTTTCCACATGAAGCCTTTCCTGGGCCCAAGTGCTCATTTCTTACTGTCCTAAACTACCTAGTATGTATTTGCATTTATTCTGTACTTATTGTAGACATATAAGACTTAAATACTCATAGAAGTCTGCTGTACTTTTTTATCTACAGTGCATGGCACCTAGTAGGGTTTAATAAATGTTTGTTGATTGATTGAATTAATATATTTAATCTTCACAACCAAAGCTTGAATTAGCACAGGGCAATGGAGGTTTTCTCCCAGTCACTGGTGTCCTAGGTGTGTGCTTCCACCTCATGCTTCCCTTCTGCCCTCCCACAAGAACATCCACCAGGCTCCCCACTTCAGTCTCAATAGAAAGAATCCCTCATTTGGAGTTAGAAGACTGCGGTGGGATCTGTATCTGTCGTTTTCTGCCTCTGTGATCCCATAACCACTTTGGCCTTTAGTTTCCTCATCTGTCCTATGAGGGGATTGTACTAAATGCCTTTTGAGTCCCTTCTTTAAATCTGCGATGACTATGATCCGTGGGCTAGAGAAATCAGAATGAGGGTCATTGTCACTATCCTGGCTGCAGCTCCTCAAGTTTCACTCTCTCTTAGGTGGGATCCTTGGGAGAGTCCTCAGTACTGAGTGTTACAACTCTCACTCCTCCATACTAAAGTCAGAACCAGCCTTCTGCAGTGCTTTCCCTCCTCTTCCCTCCTAGTCCATTGTACCGAAAGGGATTCTCTGGTGTTACCCCCTTCTTTCTTTTCTCCTCTTCTTCCTGATATTCTTCCCACATTTCTTTCATCTTTTGATGCTCATCAAAACCTAGCTTTCTCCTGAAAAGCCCATATCTCTTGTTGACATTATTCAATACTTCTTTAAAGCCACGTACAGATCCTTGTGGACCTCCAGGCCACTTTCAGTCATTCTCTCAAAGTTCAGGGCTTGACTCAGAGTTGCCTTCTCTGCCCCCATCCCAGTTTCCTTTGAACCCCGGGGCTTCCAAGCTCCTCAACCTTTCCACTGCCATGGCCTCCATCTGTCGGCGATGTTAACTATGCCCAGAGAGTAGTCATGTTGTTTTGACACCTCTCCCCTCTCCAGCATCCCAGATGCCCACTGGCCCAGCTCTTGCTTATTTCACAAGGGCCCTGTGAGTTAGGCAGGGTATACATTATTATCCCTGTTTTATAGCCAAGGAAATTGAGGCTTGAAAAGGTTGAAGTTGTCTAATATCACCCAGCTAGTAAGCTGAAGAGCTGGGACTCAGACTCAGGGCTCTCCACCTAGAGCTTTTTTCATAACGTATTGTGGTGGCCATGAATTTGGTCACATATGCTAACTAATGAAAACAATGAGTATTTATATAGTGCTTACTATGTGCCAGGCACTGTGCACTAAGTGTTTTACAAATATTATCTCATTTGATTCTCACAACAACCTTGGGGACTTTCTATTCCTGTTTTACAGTTGAGGAAAGGGAAGCAAATTGAGCTTATGTGGTACGCCCAGGGTCACACAACTAGGAAATGTCTGAGGCAGGATTTGAACTCAGGCATTTATTATTATTTTTTTATTTTACAATGCTCTAGTACTTAATTGAATTGGTTTAAATTATTGTGGAGCCCATTGACTCATTTCTTATTACAGACTCGGTAGTTCAGTTCAGCTCTTGGTCTTCTATATCACACAGGTCCTAGTATATAATTTCACCAAATTAGTGAGTAAAAAGTAATTGGAGCTTTGACTCCAAATGACTAAAGTTACCACAGATTTTTTTTTAAGTTCAGTACTCTATTCTTCCATGTCTCCTGAACTGAACAGAGCTGAGTTAGATCATTAATCAATGAACCGGAATCTTCAGGAGCCTAAAAGGAGAAAATAGTGTCCTTGGTTCAATAGATGGCACTCTTCCACCTGATTGAATGGTGAAGGTCACATTATCCTGGCACTCTCTGCTCTAACTAACACACAGCACAAAAATGAGAGCCTTTGAATAGGGACTTGACAAGCATCAGGACGTGAAAGGAGGTGGCATAAGCTGGCATGTTGTATTTGTTACAGTATTCGGATCCATCCCAGTCTTTGAGTGCCTTGTTGTTTCCTTTGTTCTCCTTCCAATATAACCCTTGAGTAACAGCCAAAAATAACCTCGGAAAGATAGTCAGATTGAGTATTCAAGAGGATGGCAACAGCCACATCTTCTGTGCTTGGAACTGTGGTCCTTGACACTTTAAGTAGACAAAAAGACTGGGATCAGCATAAGATATAAAACCTAGAAGAAGAAATAGAGAAGGAAAGAATGACCAATATTGGAATCCTTTCCCTCTCTGATATTCCTTTTGGCTCTGATATTTATTACATAACTTTGAGTAAGTTAACAATAATAATACTAGTATTAATAATAATAGCTAAAAGTTATGTCATGCCTACTATGTGTCAAGCACTGTACTAAGCTTGTTGCAGATATCTCATTTGATCCCTTACAACAACCCTGTGAGGATGGTGCTTTTATTATCCCTATTTTACAAATGAGGAAACTGAGGTAAACAGAGGTTACATGACTTACCTAGCCTCACACAGCTAATAAGTATCTGAAGTATACTTTGAACTTAGGTCTTTTTGACTCCAGGTGGGGTGCTCTATCCAAAGTTACTTTCTAATTTTGACCCTCAGTTTTCCTATCTATAAAATGAGAGGATTGATTAGATTGAATGATCATGAATTTTAAATCATAAAACACTTAAAGTGAGTTATGCACCAGTGCAAAATTTGGTGCAAATGCCATGATGAACCATAACTATATTCAAGGGAAAAGGCTGAGCTTTAGAGTCATATCAGAAGGTTGCTAAGGAAAAAGGGAAGTTACTTGATAACAGTAGAGTAAAAGAATGATCAGAAAGCAAGGAAGGATAAAGAAAGAATTTGAACAAGTTAAATTAAACATGGATCAATCCACTGTTTAAAAAAAATAATATTGATCTCTGAAAGCAGAAAAGTTTAAGAAATTAAAGGGATTGTTTTAATATAAATTAAAAACAAAAGCAAATTTTAAATGCCTAGTGAAAGCATTGTATCTTGAAAAAATATAGGTCCTGAAGTACACTGAATTCTGTAAAGCTAAAATCTGATATTCTTTATGTGGGAGAATGTATCTTTAGGTTATATTTTAATATCAGATTTATCCCCAAAAGTATAATTTTGGAATGAAGACACTTTCCATAAGATTAATAATCCTGGTACAGAAATTTCAATAGGTAGTTATAATTACCCTCTGCAAAATCCTACTTTAATGCTTCATCCTGGCATTGAAGAGAGACTAGGGTTCTCAAAGCTTATGCTAACACAACTCCAGTTCTGGCAGATTCCGCCATGTTGGAAAAACTTCAGGGATGGTCCAATACAGAATACAGAGAGTCTCATCACCAGTCAAACTTGGTGCAGGATAATGAATTCTCTGACCACAATTCTTTGTGTAACAAATTAAAAAATCAAAATGACTGTCTTTTGTGTTAGGCCCCCAACTGGATCTACAGATGGCAAGATGATAAAAACAGGAACAGAGCATACTAAGAATTACATCCATTTGAAAATTTACCTTATTGTGAGATTCTTGTCTGATGACCAGGAATATGTGATTTAGAGAACTGAACTGCACCATTCTTCATATTCTCACTATAAATGAAACCAATAGAAAAGAGTAATAGATAAATGAAAGAATGGTTCACAGGTACACTCTGAAAAGTAAAAGAAGTTCAGAGTTCGTTTTTGTGTATCCAAAGACAAGGAACATAATTTCATGGGATGTTTGGTTCATGCATAATACAGTGCTCATGACAAATATTTGTAAAAAGGCCACCAGGAAAAAAAAATTATAGCTTATGCACCAAAGTATTTCACATGTTGAAGAAGTAGAGACATTTTTAAGAACTGATCATGTCTAGATTCAATTAATATGTATGTTGATATTCAGTGATTTTGGGACAAAGATGGAAATAGGTCAAGAGGATGAGATGTATATGAAAGAGTGGATCAAGAATAAGAAATTAGACAAGCTGAAGATTGTAGACTACACAGAGGCACCATTCCTTTATGTCAGGAATATTTTCTTTGAGAAGAGAATTGAAATGTTCTGGGCATCCCAAGAACCAAATAGCATTGTGAAAAATTAAAATCATTCTATGTTTATGTACAGGAAAATGACTTGTTACTTATTTGGGAGATATTCCTGAATTGACTATCTATGTTTAATTAGATCACTTATTTGAGGAAAGACCACTATTAGTACAAAGTTACAAAGAATGAAAATCATACATATAATTTCAGAACTAAAAGGGAATTTAAAAGCCATGGTTGGACTTGTGTTTTAGTAACATCACTTTGGTATGTGGAATAAGTTATGTAGAAAAAGGATTAGGGGAAGATCTTGAGTTAGGTAGATTCACTAGGAGACTATTGCAGTTATCCAGGCAACAGATAATGAGGTCCTGAATTAGAGCAATAACTACATGAATAGAGAGAAGGGGACATACACAAGAGATGTTGTTTATGTCTTTAGTTTGCAGATGAGGAAACTGAGGTGCACTCAAACTTAACACATTCAGATCAGAAGTTATTGTTCTTTAATCCATTCCTCCTTTGTACTTCCTATTGATGACATCATCACCTTCTAGGTTTGTGACTTAGGAATTGTCTTTGATGCCTTACTCTTCTTAACCTTATCTCCCATTTGGATCAGTTGCCAAATTGTATTGATTATATCATGAAAACATCTCTTGTATAGGTCCCCTTCTCTCTATTTACGTGACTATCTCTCTAATTCAGGCCTTTATCATTTGCTGCCTGAATAATTTCAATATTCAGTTAGTCTTCCTGATCTTTTCCCTACATATCTGCCAAAGCGATATTACTAAAACACAAGTCTGACCTTGTTATTTCTTTCTTTAAGAAGGTCTGGGATTTCCCTATTGCCTCTAGGAGATAATACAAATTCTTCTGTTTTATAGAACCCATCCTAATCTGGCTCTAGAGGACATTATATATTTCTATATGTATATTTCCATATGTATATATATACATATATGTCCATTACATATTACTACCCTTCACAAATACACCTATCCTGACCTTCTTATTATTCTTCACATATTACCTCTCATATTTTTATTTTTGTACAGGTTCTCTTCCTATGCCAGAAATACTCTAAGCATCTCTAGCTTCCTTCAAAGTTAATTTCGAGTGACACTTCCTATGTTAGACTTTTATCTCCCTATATGGCTCCCCCCTGAAATCACCATGTCTTACTCTGTCTCCGTTTCTGTCTGTTTGCTTGTCTGTATTTCTGTCTGACTCTCTCTCTCTCTCTCTCTCTCTCTCTCTCTCTCTCTCTCTCTCTCTCTCTCTCTCTCTCTCTCTCTCTCTCTCCTCTCTCTCTCCCTTCCTCTCTCTCTCTCTCTGTCCTTCTCTCTCTCTCTCTCTCTCTCTCTCTCTCTCTCTCTCTCTCTCTGTCTCTCTCTGTCTCTCTCTGTCTCTCTCTGTCTCTGTCTCTCTCTCTCTGTCTCTTTCTCTCTCTCTCTCTCTCTCTGTCTCTCTCTGTCTCTCTCTGTCTCTCTCTGTCTCTGTCTCTCTCTCTGTCTCTTTCTCTCTCTCTCTCTCTGTCTCTCTCTGTCTCTCTCTCTCTCTCTCTCTCTCACACACACACACACACACACACACCCTTCTACCTCACCTCCATCCCTATGCGCAAATATTAATTTCCTCTTAAGGTACTCCTGTTTGCAGATGATGCTGTGCTGGCTTTGTCAATTTCCAAGATACAATGGGATCTCCTGGAAGAGATCTGTAACTACTTAAAAGAGTTTACCCTATGAATATTGATGCAAAAATTTTAAATAAAATGCTAGCAAGGAAATTATAGCCATGTATTACAAAGACCATATACTATGAACAGGTGGGATTTATACCAGGAACGTAGAACTGGTTCAGTATTAGGAAAACTACTATCTGCATGGTTGATCATAATCAAAACAAAACCAACAGAAATCATTCAATTATTTCAATAAATGCAGAAAAAGTTTTTGATAAGATATAATACTCATTTCTATGGTGCTATTAAAAATGATGAACAGGATTGTCAGAAAGACCTGAAAAGGCTTATGAAAACTGATGCAACATGAAATAAACAGAACCAGGAGAACATTATCTACAGTAATAGCAATATTGAACAATGATCAACTGTGAATGACTCAGCTATTCTCAGCAATAAAAAAATCTAAGACAGTTCTGAAGCATTTATGATGTACAGTGCATGCTATCTACCTCCAGAGAAAGAACTGGAATCTGAATGTAGAATGAACCACGCAATTTTTTTCCTTTAATTTTTGTAAATGTGCATGCCTTTTTTTGTTTATGTTTTCTTTCACAACATAATATGGAAATATATTTTGTATGACTGCACATGATAAAAGTTCTAACCTATATCAAATTACTTGCCTTCTTAGTGAAGGGGGATGGAAGGAAGAAGAGAATTTGGAACTCAAAATTTTTAATATGGATTTGAAAAAAATAAAAAATTTTTAAAGTTTTTTAAGTTTGTTCTTAGTGTCAACATAAGAAAAACCAAATGAATTAGAAGTATGTCGCCCAGATTATAACCTACAAGTACATGGACAATCTATAGTACTTGTCAGTCTGTTTAGGATAAACAATGCAGCTACCCCGTGACTTGAGCCCAGTATGAATAGCAGGAAGAGAGTGGATTGGATGCCTTCAGGAAATTCTAAAGCTCTTTTTATGTCCTCAAGTTCTTCCCAGAAATAATACTATTTGTACTGAATTGTGACCCTGAGCAAGTTAATCTCCGTGGGCTTCAATTTCTTTATCTGTTAAATGATAGGTTTGGACTTAATGGCCTCTAAGATGACTTTCAGCTCTAAATCTATTGTGCTATGACCTATCTTTCTGATCCTGATATTTTAATGGTGCTGTATAGTTGTGAGTCACAGAATATTATAATATTTGATTAATTTTAAAGGTATATCACACAGAGGGCAATGGAATGGAGGGTGGCTGGTGTGGGCTGGTTGAAACAAATAATAAAATAGCTACTTGAAAACATTTGGGGAAAATAATGACATTGCTCAATCAGCCAATTAACAATTAATTATTAAATACCTATAGGTACTGGAGATACAAAGACAAAGAGGAAACATAACCTGCCCTCAAGAAGCTTCTATTGTAAATAGGGAGACATGGACATAGACATATATAAAATATATAAAAAATTGAGTTGTTAATTATTTTCCAGAGGGAAGGCACTAGCATCTGGATAGATCAGAAAAGGGTTCATATAGAAGAAAGTATTTTATCAAAATCTTGAAGGAGACTAGAGGTTGTGAGAGGTGGTGCTGAGGGAGTGCATTCCAGGTATGGAGGACAGCTATTGTTAAGGCCTGGAGACTAAAGATGGCTGTCATCAGAGAAACGGGTACCTAAAAATGATAGGCTGGTCATTTGGTAAAAACTGAGGAAAACAAGTGCCCTTGTGAGAAGGTAAGGAAGGACATACCGTACTGGGTAGGCAACCTGAGATTAATTTATGAATGGAAATGGATGATTCACTTAGAATGTGTAGTGATGGATTAGTTGGGATCTCCTTTGGAAGCAATATCCAAAATTTCGATTCCAAATTGAAGATGGCATAGACCTATATGAATAGTTAAACATTTGAGTTGTAACTTCAATATAGTCAAAATGCTGAGTTTAAAAAATGAAATATGAAAAGATATTATACTTTTGGATGGAAATTTCTGTACTTAATATGAACTTGTATGTACTCTTTTTCACCTCTTTTGATACTTCCCCCCTCATGTCTATGTAAGATAAAATCATTCAATTATTACTAAGTCAGTGTTTAAAACTATTTATGAATAAATGTTAAGGTGACTTAGATGACTTTCCATATAGCCTCTTATAGACATAGAACATATACAATACAGAAAATAATGTTGTCTGTTACCATTTAAAAATTATTACCTATTTCTTTTTTTAAATTTTATTTAGTCAGGTTAGAACATTATTCCTTGGTTACAAGAATCATATTCTTTCCCTCCCTCCCCTTCCCCTACCCTTCTTGTAGCCGGCGTGCAATTCCACTGGGTATTACGTGTGTCCTTGATCAGAACCCATTTCCATGTTGTTGATGTTTGCACTCGGATATTTATTTAGAGTCTACATCGCCAATAATGTGATTATTGTAACCAAGGAATAATGTTCTAAATTGACTAAATAAACTTATTCAAATGGGGAAAAATAAATTTAAAAAATGTTACTTGAAAAAAAAAAGTCTACAGCCCCAATCATATCCCCCTCGACCCATGTAATCAAGCAGTTGTTTTTCTTTGGGGTTTCTACCTCCACAGTTTTTCCTCTGAATGTAGATAGAGTTCTTTCTCATAGATCACTCTGGGTTGCTCAGGATCACTGCATTGTTACTAATGGAGAAATCTATTACATTCAATTGTACCACAGTGTATCAATCTCTGTGTATAAGGTTCTCCTGGTTCTGCTCCTCTCACTCTGCATCCATTCCTGGAGGTCTTTCCAGTCTCCATGGAAGTCCTCCACTTTATTATTCCTTTGAGCACAATAGTATTCCATGACTAACAGATACCACAATTTGTTTAGCCATTCCCCAACTGAAGGGAATCCCCTCATTTTCCAATTTTTAAAATTAATTAATTTATTTTTTCAAATTTGGTCAATTTCAAACATTATTCCTTGGTTACAAAGATCATTTTCTAATCCTCCCTTGCCTCCCCACTCCCCTCCCATAGCCGAAGCACAATTCCACTGGGTATTACATGTGTTCTTTATCAGAATCAATTTCAATATTGTTGGTATTTGCTCTAAGATGTTCATTTAGAGTCTACATCCCCAATCATATATCCCCCTCGACCCATGTAGTCAAGCAGTTGTTTTTCTTCGGTGTTTCTACTCCCACAGCTTTTCTTCTGAATGTGGATAGTGTTCTTTCTCATATATCCCTCTGGGTTGTTAAGGAACAAAGCATTGCCAATAATGGAGAAATCCATTACATTCAATTGTACCACAGTGTATCAGTTTCTGTGTACAATATTCTCCTGGTTCTGCGCTTTTCACTCTGCATCACTTACTGGAGGTTGTTCCAGTTCCATGGAATTCTTCCACTGTATTATTCTTTGGAGCACAATAGTATTCCATCACCAACATATACCACAATTTGTTCAGCCATTCCCCAATTGAAGGGCATCCCCTCATTTTCCAATTTTTTGCCACCACAAAGAGCGCAGCTATGAATATTTGTGTATAAGTCTTTTTCCTTATGATCTCTTTGGGGTACAAACCCAGCAGTGCTATGGCTGTTTCAAAGGGCAGACAGTCTTTTAGCGCCCTTTGGGCATAGTTCCAAATTGCCCTCCAGAATGGTTGGATCAATTCACAACTCCACTAGCAATGAATTAATGTCCCGACTTTGCCACATTCTCTCCAACATTCATTACTTTCCTTTGCTGTCACGTTAGCCAATCTGCTAGGTGTGAGGTGATACCTCAGAGTTGTTTTGATTGGCATCTCTCTGATTATAAGAGATTAAGAACACTTTTTCATGTGCTTATATTAATGGTTTTGATTTCTTTGACTGAAAATTGCCTATTCATGTCCCTTGCCCATTTATCAATTGGAGAATGGCTTGATTTTTTGTACAATTGATTTAGCTCTTTGTAAATTTGAGTAATTAGACCTTTGTCAGAGGTTTTTGTTATGAAGATTGTTTCCCAGTTTGTTATTTCCCTTCTGATTATGGTTACATTGGTTTTGTTTGTACAAAATCTTTTTAATTTGATGAAGTCAAAATTATTTATTTTGCATTTTGTGACTCTTTCTAAGTCTTGCTTGGTTTTAAAATTTTTCCCTTCCCAAAGATCTGACATGTATACTATTGGGTGTTCACCTAATTTACTTATAGTTTCCTTCTTTATATTCAAGTCATTCACCCATTCTGAGTTTATCTTGGTGTAGGGTGTGAGATGTTGATTGAAACATAATCTCTCCCATACTGTCTTCCAATTTTCCAAGCAGTTTTTATCAAATAGTGGATTTTTTGTCCCCAAAGCTGGGATCTTTGGGCTTACCATAGACTGTCTTGCTGAGGTCGCTTACCCCAAGTCTATTCCACTGATCCTCCTTTCTGTCTCTTAGCCAGTACCATATTATTTTGATGACCACTGCTTTATAGAATAGTTTGATATCTGTGACTGCAAGGCCACCTTCCTATGTATTTTTTTTTTAATGATTTCCCTGGATATCCTTGATCTTTTGTTCTTCCAAATGAACTTTGTTATGTTTTTTTTCTAATTCAGTAAAAAGTTTTTTTGATAGTTCAATGGGTATGGCACTAAATAAATAAATAATTTTGGGTAGGATGGTAATTTTTATTATGTTAGCTCATCCTAGCCATGAGCAGTTAATGTTTTTCCAATTGCTCAGATCTAGTTTTAGCTGTGTGGAAAGTGTTTTGTAGTTGTGTTCATATAGTTTCTGTGTTTGTCTTGGCAGATAGATTCCTAAGTATTTTATATTGTCTAGGGTGATTTTGAATGAAATTTCTCTTAGAACAATTACTGCTGCTGAGATGTGTTGGAGATAAATAGAAATTCTGATGATTTATGTGGGTTTATTTTGTATCCTGCAACTTTGCTAAAGTTGTTGATTACTTCCTTTTTAGTTGATTATCTAGGATTCTTTAAGTAGACCATCATCTCATCTACAAAGAGTGATAGCTTGGTCTCCCCATTGCATATTTTAATACGTTCAATTTCTTTTTCCTCTCTAATTGCTACAGCTAATGTTTCTAGGACAATGTTAAATGATAGAGGTGATAATGAACATCCTTGTTTCGCTCCTGATCTTGTTAGGAAGGCTTTGAGTTTTTCCCCATTGCAGATGATATTATTTGGTGGTTTTAGATATATACTGTTTATTATTTTTAGGAAAGACCCTTCTATTACTATACTTTCTAGTGATTTCAATAGGAATGAGTGTCGTATTTTGTCAAAGACTTTTTCTATATATATTGAGATAATCATGTGATTTTTGTTGGTTTGCTTGTTGATATGGTTAATTATGTGGATGGTTTTCTTAATATTGAACCATCCTTGCATTCCTGGTATGAATCCCATCTGATCATAATGAATAACCCTAGTGATCACTTGCTGGAGTCTTTTTGCTAGTATTATATTTACGATTTTTGCATTTATGTTCATTAAGGAGATTGGTCTATAGATTTCTTTCTCTGTTTTTTGACCTGCCTGGCTTTGCAATCAGTACCATATTTATGTCATAACAGGAATTTGGTAGAACTCCCTCTTTCTTTATTATGTCAAAATAATTTGTATAATATCCGGATTAGTTGTTCTTTGAATGTTTGATAGAATTCAATTGTGAATCCATGAGGCCCTGGGAATTTTTTCTTATGAGTTCTTTGATGGCTTGTTCAATTTCTTTTTCTGATATGGGATTATTTAAGAATTTTATTTCTTCTTTTATTAATCTAGGCAATTTATATTTTTGTAAATATTCATCCATATCACCTAGAGTACCATATTTGTTGCTATATAATTGGGCAAAATAGTTTTAAATGATTGCTGTAATTTCCTCCTCATTAGAGGTGAGGTCTCCCTTTTGTAAAAATGGAGAATTGAACCTGGGACTCCATTTTCCAGGAGTCCTTGCTAGTTCCCAGAATGCCCTCTAATCTCACTGAGATTTCCACCTGGGCGAGGTCAAAAATTTCTATTTAACCTGGCTGTAAAGGTTACTGGGTCTTTTTCCTGCTTAGCTCTCCACCTAGCAGGCAAGATGTGAGTGATCGTGAATAGGCTCTCTGGGCCTAGCACGTGCCTTTCTTACTTGTATTTTCCTAAATTCGTTATCTTAAATAAACCTCTAAAAATATAATACTCCTTGCAGAGAGAAACTAATTTCTACCTGCCTCATTCACCCTCCCCCCCAAATTTTAACTCTTACAGTTTGGCGTAACTACTTCGGGAAAATGAAATATCTCAATCTTCTGATTCTTTTCTGATTCTTTTCCCTACTAAGTTCAGCTTTTAATAGCTAGTGCCTAGAATTTTTTTTTGATCCACATTTCTCTGGTCGAGGTTTTTTACCCTTGCAAAGCTGCTGCTCGTTCCAGTCATTAGATAGCTCACCAGCTCCCGGCCTGGCCCTTTCCTGCCTGCCTGCCTCTATTTGCTTTGGACTTTCTTGAGCCTTTCCTGCCCACCCCAGCTGCCCGCTCCGGCTCCTTGCCCTGCCCACCCCATTGCTCTCTCTCGCTCACCTGGTCCCTGTGTAACCCAGGTCGAGATCACTTGGTGACCTGCCTGCCCAACAAACTCTAGCCTTGGAGCAGATTGTTCATCACTCAGGACTCATTTCTACTAGCTGGTAAAAAATGGGGGTAATGGCAGAGGATTGTAGGAGGGGAGAAAGTAGAGGGAAAGAAGAAAGTGATTCTTTCAAAACAGGAACTTAAAAGCATGGTTATTTTACAAGGATATCTTTTAATTGCATTCATTCATTTATTGACTTCACCTGTGTGTCAGGGAAAAAATTCAGTTCTGTACAACCTTTTAGCTAACTTTGGGGAGGCAGCTGGGTGTCTCAGTGGATTGAGAGCCAGGCCTAGAGACAGGAGGTCCTGGGTTGGAATATGGCCTGAGTCACTTCATGGCGGTGTGGCCCTGAGCAGATCGCTTGGTCCCCATTGCTTAGCCCTTAGCACTCTACCTTCCGACAATAAGCATCTAAATGGATAAAAACCCAAGCAACTTTAGAGATACTGGAGGTTATATTTTTAAGGCATTTCAGACTCCAATGGTTTATAAAATCTCTGTATTTCTATTGCATTTTACTGTTTGCTTTCTTTATGGATTTAACTTTGTGATTTTAAGTTCTGTTACACAGAATCATTTTAATGTACTGAGTTTTAAATACTGTTATATTCTGTTGCTTTTCCCCTATAACTATATTGAACAAATATCATTGTAATTAAGCCTATACATGAAAACAGCTTTTCTATTTTTGACTTTGTAAATTGTCACATAGAGGATAGATGGACTTCATCTGAACTGGTTACAATTGTATAACAACCTTTGGAAAATTCAATGTGCTAAATATCTCAATTGATTTTAAGGACTTTTTTTTCCCTAAACATGATTAAAAAAATATTTTTTAACAATCTCTGGTTATTTTACCTGCCCCTACCACGAGGTAAGGCCCATTCTAGTAGCTGAAGCGAAATACATTTTATAACCCCCAACCTTCCCGCATTTCTAAATATGTGAATAGAAGTTGGGCAATTAATTTCAGGGCATTTGTACCCCTAAAAAATCTCCAAAAAAGGAGCACCCCTCATTTATCCTCTTCAGCTCACTACTTTACTTCCACCAGAATGATATCTATAATTCTTGATGATGTTCTAAACCCAAAATGAGTTTTACTTTGTTTAAAAATTTGTTTTTAATTACCAAGGTTGTAAGATTTGCTATGTCTGTAAAAAATTGTGACATATATCAATCAATTCAAAGGCTTTTTAAAATGCCATACAACAACTTATGTGAAATATGATAGTGTGTTTGTTTGCTATTGTAATTAATTGGGCTATTGAGAATTTTGGGGATATTGATATCTACATATTTGTACTACTGTTCTTTAAAAATGAAAAATGTTACCTTGCTCAATTCATTTGCTCATACTCACAGTGGATCATGGCCAGATATGAAGAGGAATGGATCTCATTTTTGGTGAGAAAGCCTTGTATTCTACATTTTCTTAGCTGACACAGTGTATCAATGATTATAAGCTACATTTTTATTTTTAAAGCTCTTTTATTATATTTTTCTTGCATGTGCAATATACCTTTTCAGTTGTTTTTATTTTTCTCTCCTTTTTATATTTGAAGCACATGTCACCAGTATTAAGATTTTCTTTAACTTTTTTGATTTGCAGTAATATAAGTTTAAAATACATTTGCTATAATATTAATACATGTCCCCAAAACTTGAGACTATAAAAATGATGCCACTAATTGTTTTAAATAAATTATGGGACTTAATAATTCTGTCTGATTCCAGGACAAGATATACACAAAAGAGCCATTGCACAGGGCCAAAGAAAACCCAATCCAGGATGGATTGATGCACTTCTAGGCCAATGCAAAGGTTTTGAACCTAGTGTGAAGACTCGAGGTTACTGTGTTTAACATTATTAGACTTAGGCTTTCCTTGTGTCCACACTAACTCTGAAAATACTCACATACGAGTATCCCCAAACCTTGGCTCCTATAATCTGGTCCCTTTTCTGTCTTTCATAGTGTGGTACCTTTCTGTAGTCCTGGCTATTGACTGGGTAAATGCATCATTGCTTAGATCATTTTAATTGGTCCCTGATTCAAGGACCTGTTATAGATTTATTTTTCCTTTACTTAGAATTTTTACACATAAAACTTTGATAGTCTATATTTTCATCCAGAAAATTGTCTTTTTTATTTGGATTTTTCTGATGTCTTTTTAATATCTCTTGCGAATTGATTCATATACCTCATAACTCAGCCATGCATCCCTAAGTGATGCTGTATTTTTCAATCACCCACAAGATGGGGAAATGTAAAAAAAAATATTATTATTTAAATTGCAAAGTTTAAATTCCTTTTAAGAAGAATTTAGGTAAAGAAAGATGCTACCTCTCCGAATCCAGAAACTGAACTGTTGGAGAAGACACCATGAAGATGCCTCCTGATCACAAGCTGCACAAAAAAAAATCCAAATTGAACTTTGGGTGTAGTTGATTGAACATTTATTTGTATCTACACTTTCATGCCAAAGGGAGCTTCTCCCTACCTGTTTTTTTGTCAATACTTCCAGAAATTATTGCTTTTTTTTTCTCGCTTATCCTCAAATTATTGTAATCATTAAGTTGATTATGTTTTCATGATCTTTTGGGGAAAAAATTATTTTTTTTTCCAAATGATCACACGGAGAAATGTAAAAATGGAGACTTGAACCTGGGACTCCATTTACCAGGAGTCCTTGCTAGCTCCCAGAATGCCTTCTAATCTCACTGAGATTTCTACCTGGGTGAGGTCAAAAATTTCTATTTAACCTGGCTGTAAAGGCTACTGGGTCTTTTTCCTGCTTCTGCTTCGGAACACACGCAGCTCTCCACCTAGCAGGCAAGATGTGAGTGATCGTGAATAGGCTCTCTGGGCCTAGCACATGCCTTTCTTACTTGTATTTTCCTAAATTCTTTATCTTAAATATACCTCTAAAAATATAATACTCCTTGCAGAGAGAAACTAATTTCTACTTGCCTCATTTTCCCCCAAAATTTTAACTCTTACACTTTTCATCTATGATACTGTTAATTTTGGTTTTCTTCTTTCCTTTTTTATTAGATTGACCAGTACTTTGTCTATTTTAGTTGTTTTTTCAAAATACCAGCTTCTAGTCTTATTTATTAATTCAATAGTTCTTTCACTTTCGATTTTATTATTTTCTCCCTTAATTTTTAGGATTTCTAGTTTTCATCTGGGGATTTTTAGTTTGTTTGCTTTCAAGTTTTTTGATTTGCATGTCCAAATCATTGACCTCTGCCCTCCCTAATTTGTTAATATATGAACTCAAGGATATGAATTTTCCCCCTGAGTACTGCTTTGGCTGCATCCCATAGATTTTGAAAGGATGTCGTATCATTGTCATCTTCTTCAATGAAAATATTGTTTCGAATCATGTTATTTAATTTCCAATTAATTTTTGATTTGGCTTTCCATGTACCCTTACTGATTATTATTTTTATTGCATTATGATCTGAAAAGGTTGCATTTATTATTTCTGCTTTTCTGCATTTGTTTGCCATGTTTTTATGCCCTAGTAGATGATCAATCTTTGTGAATGTACCATGTGCTTCTGAAAAGAAGGTGTATTCCTTTTTGTCCCTATTTATTTTTCTCCATATATCTATCAACTCTAATTTTTTCTAAGATTTCATTCACACCTCTTACCTCTTTCTTATTTACTTTTTGATTTGATTTATCTAAATTTTATAGTGGTAAGTTCAGGTCTCCCACTAGTATAATTTTACTATCTATTTCCTCCTTTAACTCCACTAGTTTCTCCTTTAGATATTTGGATGCTATACTATTTAGTTCATACATATTGATTACTGATATTTCCTCATTGTCTATACTGCCTTTTATTAGGATGTATTTACCTTCCCTTTCCCTTTTAATCACATCTATTTTTACTTTGGCTTTGTCATATAGTATGATTACAATTTCTGCCTTCTTTCTATCAGTTGAAGCCCAATAGGTTTTGCTCCAGTCTTTAATTCTAACCTCATGACACTCATGTGTAGTTCTTGTTGACAAATTGTGGTAGGATTTTGGTTTCTAATCCACTCTCCTATTTGTTTTCGTTTTATGGGTGAGTTCTTCCCATTCACATTCAAAGTTCTGATTGTCACTTGGGTATTCCTCTACATTTTGATATCCTATCCTAGTTCTGTCCTTTCTTCTTTTGTCTTTCTTCTATCCTTTTAAACCAGTGATTTGCTTTTTATCAACCCCCCTAATCACCACCCTTAATATGCTTCCCTTTCTGCCTCCTCCCTTTTTGTTCCCTTCTTATTTTTTAGGGTCTGTTAAATTCCCTCCCCTCTCTCTTTCTTTCCCTTTTTGTCCTCCTCACCTTTCCTACCCCCCTTAGTTTTTCCTTCTCACTTTCCCTGTAGGTTAAGATAGAATTCAATATCCCAGAGGCTCTAGATGCTCTTCCCTTTCAGAATTGATTTAACTGAGAGTAAGGTTGAAGTATTACCTTTTAGCATTCTCTTTCTCTCCTTCTTATGAGAGTATTCTTCCCTTCCCCTTCCCATGTGTTTCTTTGTGTGATAAAGATTTTCCTACTTATCTTATTTCTTCAAGTATCTCTTGGTGCCATCGTTAATTCCCCCCCTCCATTTTTCTTTTTTTGCATATCATCTTATACCACTTTTTACCCCAATCTCTTTCTGTGAATGATTCTTCTAATTACTATAATAGTGAATATAATTTTTGACAGTTACAAATAACATTTTCCCCATATATTTATATAAACAATTTGATCTTATTGAAGCCCTTAAAGAAGAAAGTTTGAATAAAAAACATTTCCCCCCTTTCCTTCTCTTTCTTATTTTCCTTTTCATGTTTCTCTTGATCTTTTGTGTTTGGATATCAAACTTTCCACTTAGTTCTGGTCTTTTCTTTACAAATACTTGTAAATCTTCTAGTTTGTTGAATGCCCATATTTTCCCCTGGAAGTATATAGTCAGTTTTGATGGATAAGTGATCCTTGGTTAAAGACTCAATTCTCTTGCCTTTCTGAATATCATATTCTAAGCCTTGCGATTCTTTAGTGTGGAGGCTGTCAGATGTTGTGCAATCCTGATTGGTGCTCCTTGGTATCTAAATTGTCTCTTTTTGGCTTCTTGTAAAATTTTCTCCTTAGCTTGAAAGCTCTTGAATTTGGCAATTACATTACTGGGAGTTCTCTTTTGAGGATTTAGTGTAGAGGTTGTTCTATGAACTCTTTCAATGTCTATGTTGCCACCTTGTTCAAGAACATCAGGGCAGTTTTTTTTTTTTAATAATTTCTTGCAGTATGTCATCAATATTTCTGTTTATTTCTGTGTTTTTCAGATGGACCAATGATTTTTAAATTGTCTCTTTGTGATTGGTTTTCCTGATCTGTCATCTTGTCAGTGAGATATTTTATGTTTTCTTCTATTTTGTCAGTCTTTAGACTTTGCTATATTAATTCTTGCTGTTTTGCAAGATCATTGGTTTCCAATTGCCCAATTCTGGTCTATAAGGCCTGGTTTTCTGCTATAATCTTTTGATTTTCCTTTTTGGTTCAATCTATCCTACTTTTTGTGGCTTCCAGCTGTTTCTCCAATTTGGTGTTCTTGTCCTTTAAACTGTTATTTTCTTTTTGAACTATTACCCACTTTTCTTTATAGAAGGATTCCAGCTTTTTGATGAGCTCCAATTTAAATTCTTCAAGATCTTGTCAACAGTTTCCACTTTTTTGGAAGGTTTTGGTGCATTTATTTGTATTTACTCTGTAGCCTTTGTTTTTCCTCCATAAAAATTATCCAGATTCAATCCCTTCTTTTTGTTTTTCTTGGTGTTGGGAAGCTGATCCTGTGCACTGTTTGCCATCACTATGGTGATTTTTCCTTCCCTTTCCAGTCAGAAATCTGAGTGAGAATGACAGGCTCTCTCTGTATGGAGCTAAGGAGCAAGGATTTTGCCTTCAGGCCAGCTTTCGAATCTCTGCAGCTTCTACTGTTTGCTGACCTTCTCTGTGCTATTTCCCTGCGGCTGCTCACGGTCTGCACTCTTCAGCCTGCTAGGGTTTCAAGTCTAGCTGCTCTCAGGGGTAGGTTTTTGGTGGTCTTAGTCAGCTACCAAGAACCTATAGGTGCCCCTTATTCACTCTAAAGGTGCCCCTCACTCACTCACTGATTCTAGTGCATACTGGCTCTGTCTCTGGCTCCATAAGTGCCATGGGGTATATTAGATCAGTTCGTGTTTTGGTGGAAGATTTTTCACCTCCTTATTGTGTAGAAATGCCCAAATACCACATACCTTCAATGCTGAACCTTAATGTAGAGTCCCTTCGTTCATATGAATTTGGTTTTTTTGGTCTTTTGAGGTAGTCTATATTTGTAGGTGCTGAGGAGAGGAAGAATCCTGTGTCTATACTGCCACCCTGTTTACCCGGAAATCCCCCCCAAATTAATACCTATTTCAAATAATTATGTTTATAGAAAAAATAGTCCTCTTCAAGGTGAATTACACCCCTGTTTCAGGGATTAAAATGTTGATTAATATTTTGTAACAGCTACTATTATGATGATCTGACAAACATCTGATGTAATCTTTTTCTCATGGTTATAAAAATTAAAGCCTGATAGCATTTTATTTTTGTAAAAATATTTCAATTTGAGAAAATGACTTAAAAGCTTTAAGAAATTATGATCTATTTTCAAGGAGGTCAGGGGAAAGGACTTCAAGGTAGGTGGCTTAGAAAAGAGAGTAAGCTGGATGACTGCCCAAACTTGACAAGTTAGAGGTGGCATTTCCTTTGGGCCTCTCCCATGTCACACTAACACTCTGCTGGTTTTGCTAATGAGCCTTGGTCTAACTAAAATGATTTAGTGGGATGATGATCTACTGGCTTTGAGAGAGTGGAAATGCTAGGTTTATTTTAAGTACAGTGTGTTCTCCTATTTTACAGGTGGTGTGGCCAGGGTCTAGGACAAATGAAGGGAGAAATTGAAAAAACACACTGTTCAGTTTCATTAAGAATGACTTCTTTAAAGCTAATTTTATTTAAATAGAGTCCAAATGACCAATTCTCTATGAAAGCATTCATAGTAACCCCCTCATTTTAAAAAAAATGTGTTTATATTTATGTCTGTGTATTTATGTGTGTATAGTCTATTCATCACAATCATTTTGAAAGAACTCTACCACCATACCTCCCTATACCATTTTAGATTAAGTCCACCTTTGTGTACAATGAAAACAATTCAAGAAAAATATCCCTCATAGTGACTAAATCTAAAAAGGAATATATTTTATCCTTGTACTTTGCCACCCTTCTGTCTTGAAAAAAGAGCTATATTTTATTATCAATTTTCTGGGACCTATGGTTTTTTATTTACTCTGAATTTCATTCACTTTTAGTAATTTTCATTTCTATTACTTGAGTCATTATATGTATTTTTCTTTTTTTTTCTGCTTATTTCAACCTGAATCAATTAATTTATCTTCTTATGATTTCTGTTACCCATAATTTTCATTTCTTATTGCTCATTAATGTTCCATTTTATTAATACATGGTAGTTTCATTCAGTCATTTTCTTGTTTATTTTTTCTTTTCATTTTTAAATTTTTATTTGATCAATTTAAAACATTATTCCTTGGTTACAAAAATCGTATTCTGTTCCTCCCTTCCCCTCCCATAGCAGATGCACAATTCCACTGGGTATGATATGTGTCCTTGATCAGAACACATTTCCATGTTCTTGGTGTTTGCATTAAGATGTTCATTTAGAGTCTACATCCCCAACCATATCCCCCTCAATCCATGTGATCAACCAGTTGTTTTTCTTCTGTGTTTCTACTCCCATTGTTTTTCCTATGAATGTGGATAGTGTTCTTTCTCATAGATCCCTCCAGGTTGTTCAGGATCACTGCATTGCCACTAATGGAAAAGTCCATTACATTCGATTGTACCACAGTGTATCAGTCTCGGTATATAATGTTCTCCTATATCTGCTGCTCTCACTCTGCATCACTTCCTGGAGATTGTTCTAGTTCACATGGAATTCTTCCACTTTATTATTCCTTTGAGCGCAATAGTATTCCATCACTAACATATACCACAATTTGTTCAGCCATTCCCCAATTGAAGGGCATCCCCTCATTTTCCAATTTTTTGCCACCACAAAGAGCGCAGCTATGAATATTCTTGTACAAGTCTTTTTCCTTATTATCTCTTTGGGGTACAAACCCAGCAGTGCTATGGCTGGATCAAAGCGCAGACAGTCTTTTAGTGCCCTTTGGGCATAGTTCCAAATTGCCCTCCAGAATGGTTGGATCAATTCACAATTCCACCAGCAATGCATTAATGTCCCAACTGTGCCACATCCCCTCCAGCATTCATTACTTTCCTTTGCTGTCATGTTAGCCAATCTGCTAGGTGTGAGGTGATACCTTAGAGTTGTTTTGATTTGCATCTCTCTGATTATAAGAGATTTAGAACACTTCTTCATGTTTTGATTTCGTTGACTGAAAGTTACCTATCCATGTCCCTTGCCCATTTATCAATTGGAGAATGGCTTGATTTTTTGTACAATTGATTTAGCGCTTTGCATATTTGAGTAATTAGACCTTTGTCAGAGGTTTTTGTTATGAAGATTGTCTCTGAATTTGTTATTTCCCTTCTAATTTTGGATGCATTGGTTTTGTTTGTACAAACCCTTTTTAATTTGATGTAATCAAAATTATTGATTTTACATTTTGTGATTGTTTCTAAGTCTTGCTTGATTTTAAAATCTTTCCCTTCCCACAGGTCTGACATGTATACTATTTTGTGTTCACCTAATTTACTTATAGTTTCCTTCTTTATATTCAAGTCATTCACCCATTCTGACTTTATCTTGGTGTAGGGTGTGAAGTATTGATCCAAACCTAATCTCTCCCACACTGTCTTCCAGTTTTCCCAGCAGTTTTTATCAAATAGTGGATTTTGGACCCAAAAGCTGGGATCTTTGGGCTTATCAGACTATCTTGCTGAGGTCGCTTACCCCAAGTCTATTCCACTGATCCTACTTTCTGTTTCTTTGCCAATACCACATTGTTTTGATGACCACTGCTTTATAGTATAGTTTGATATTTGGGACTGCAAGTCCTTCCTTTGTATTTTTTTTTAAATGATTTCCCTGGATATCCTTGATCTTTTCTTCTTCCAAATGAACTTTGTTATGGGTTTTTTCTAATTAAGTAAAAAAAGTTTTTGTAAGTTCAGTGGGTATGGCACTAAATAAATAAATAATTTTGGGTAGGATGGTAATTTTTATTATGTTAGCTCATCCTACCCATGAGCAGTTAATGTTTTTCCCATTGCTCAGATCTCGTTTTAGTTGTGTTTTGTAGTTGTGTTCATATAGTTTCTGTGTTTGTCTTGGCAGATAGATTCCTAAGTATTTTATATTGTCTAGGGTGATTTTAAATGGAATTTCTCTTTCTAATTCTTGCTTCTGAGATGTTGGAGATGTATAGAAATGCTGATGACTTCTATGGGTTTATTTTGTATCCTGCAACTTTGCTAAAGTCATTCAGTCATTTTTAAATCAATACCCACTTTGTTTTTATTCTTTGCTACCACAAAGATGTTATGAAATTTTGGTTTAAAATGAAATTTTGTTTCTATCGTCGATTTACAGTTCCACCAGTGAGACTGCTGGTGGCACTGCAAATTGTTCTAACTATCTTGTCATTCTATTTCACGTGGATCATTTTATATTGAATTAATGCTATACAACTTCAGAATGCTATTTTTGGGCCCACCCAGGTCAGTGGCTTCAATATACATGTGGCAACCATATCTTCTGTATTCTTTGAATCTGCCTTTAGAAAGTTAATGCAAGCAACAAGGAGGTTAATTGCAAAAGATGGAAGTTAGTTCTTATCAAAGGTGAGGGAAATTAAAATGCTCAGTTTTCTGTATCTGTAGTGGAAAACAGTGGTATGGATTTAATTAAATTCAGTAAACCTTTTAAAGCTTTATTTTTTATATTCTTTTGTTTTTATATCACATTCTTTTCTAAATATATCTCTTCCTTCTTTAACAGGGGAGACAGTGTTTGTAATAAAGTTTTTAAAAGAAAATGAAAAAGCATGAAAAGAAAGTAGTTCAACAAAGCTAACCAAGTAATTGACTATCTTATAAAGAAGGTAGGTAGTGCAATAGACAGAGCACCTGACCTAAAGTCAAGAAGACTTGAATTCAAATGTGCCCTTATAAACTGTGTGACCCTAGGGAAACCATTTAACTTTTGCTTGCCTCAGTTTTCTCAATTGTGAAATAGGGACAATAACTACCTCTTTGTTGGGTTGTTGTGAAGATCAGTGAGATCATTGATAATACAATTGGCCCGATGCCAGCATGTAGTAAGCTCTGTATCAATGTTATCTATTATTATTATTATTATTATGCAATTGTGTAGAAATAGAGACCACCAAAGTATAGAAAAAGATCCCTGAGGGTAACATATTGACTTAGAAAACTATATTAGTATTACCTATATTTTACTATATTTTTATTGATTTTGTTTAGTATTTCCTAATTACATTTTATTATTGTTTGGAAGGCACTCAGGAGTGTGGTGGTTCATCTGTGGCTCATGGACCATGTTTTGATACCTCTATCTTACAGCATATAAAATATGCCACATTTATATTTCCTTATCCTCTTCAATAGAGTTAGGAAAGGTATGTTCTCTTCTTTCCTCTGGAGCCTACATTGTTCACAATTGTTATGCAGCATTGAGTTTCACTTTTTTTTACATCATTATAGTCATTAGGCACGCTGCTTTGCTGGTTCTCCTTCACATAAATTCATATATATGTCCTTCCATGCTTCTCTGAATTCTTTATATTAGTTGTACCCCACAAATTATTCTCTAAAGTCATTAACTTTGTCTCTAGAAACTTGCTCCTACTAAAATGCTAATATAAATATTTGATCTTTCTGTCTTTGACCTTTTAAAGATATATACCTAGTAATGGTATCTCTGGATGAAATTGTATAGATAGATGCCTTTGTTACTTCTAAACTCTTTTCCAAAATGTTTGGATTAGTTTACGCTTCTAGCAACAGCATGCTTATCTTACTAAAACCATCCCAAATAGTTTTTGTATTTTTTATCTTCTTTACCAGTTTGTTAAGTGAGAAGTGAAACTTTGGAGTTGTTTTGATTTCCGTCAATCATTTTATTAGTAACTTGGAATATTCTTTCATATAATGTTAATAGTTTGCACATTTCATTTGAAAAACTAATCCTGTTCCCCTTGACCACTTGTCCTCTGGAAATGGCTCATACATATTTATGTCTTAATTCCATACATATTTAGATATAGACATATTGTGAATTTTAAAAGTCTCCATCTTGGTCTAGCACCCAAAAATTGTGCACACCCACACTACACGGGCATGTGCTAGTCAATGACAAATCAGAAATAACTAACTGCCCACCTGGGCTGTCCTAAGCCAAGCTAGAGCCAACCATTGGCATTTGTGAGACACAGAAAGTGAGGGAGGGAACAGCCTCTGGAATTCGCTCACTTCCTGTGGAGAGAGCCAGACGGGAGTTGGTGTTAGGAGCTTGGACAGGGAGGACGCCCGCAGACAGCTTTCCTTCAGATCACTCACGTGAGTTAAGGACTGATTCTTTCCACCTTGGCTTTTTGGGCCTAAAACTCCCTCTGCCTTGGTCAGAGGTTGAGTAGCCCCTTTCCCTTTTCTCTTCTCTCCTTCTCTCCCTCTCCTTTCCCTACTCCCAGTGTGATTAAACCTCCATAAACTTCATTCTGACTTGAGTGTTTCATTTTAGGAATTTCACAAGTAAATTCCTTGGCGGCCATTGTTCAATATTACATAAATCCTGTAGCCACATTTATAACCATTACAGTTGCTCATAACCTCTCCCAGAAGCCTAAAATTTCTACCATTACAATAGATATACATAAGACTTGTGATATAAAACTCTCATCAAATATATGTGATGCAAAGATTCCCTACCTCCCCAATCTAAAGTTTCCCTTCTGTACATTCACTGATTTTTTTTTTTGGGGGTGTAAAAAGTTTTCAAAATATTGAAAGAAAAATTTTCTCTTTTATCTTTTATAATCTCCTTTATTCTGTGTTTGTTTAAACATTTTCTCCATAGTTATAGTAGTTAAAGGTACCTAATCTCATTCTCTTGTTATTTTTTTTTTCAATAGTCTGGACATATATTTGTTTTGATCTTACTGTGTGGTACCTGGTATAAAATCTTGGTCTAAACTTTCTCTTGTATTATATGTCTAAAGCTATGCCAAATAATAGTTGAATAAAGATATGTTTGTGTTTCCTCAGTGAAAATAATTTTAGGTTTTACTTCATGATATTAAAAATAGCCCATTACTACAAAGAAGCATAAGATGTTATCTTTTTTCTCTACAGCTAAAATTGATCATTATAGTTTCATAAAATTCATTTTTGATGCTTTGTTGTTGTTCTTTCTATTTATCTTATTCTTGTTATCATGCATATTTATTTCCTAATTCTACCAACTTCACTCTGTATTATTTCATTTGACACTTTCTATGTTTTTATTATGTCCATAATTATTATAGCACAGTTATATTCTTGTGCCACAGTTTGTTTAGCCATTCTTCAGTCAGTGGTCATCTACTTTCTTTCTAATTATGTTTCCATAAATATTCCTCTTTAATCATTGACCTCCTTGAATATATGTCTAACAAAAGAATCTTTGGATCAGGTGGTATCTTTTAGCCACTTTTTTTTCAGAATTCCAAATTGTCTTCCAGAATGATTACATCAGTTCATAGCACTGTACCATCACTTTTAATCTGCCACTTTTTCTATAATCATTCCAAAATGGACTATTCCTATCTTTTGGCATCTTTGTAATTTGCTGGAGCATGAGGTAAAACATTAGAGTTGTTTTAATTTTCATTTTGAAAAAAGAAAACAAAACTTTTATCTTTGTTCTGGTATCAATTTTAAGAAAGAAGAGTGGCAAAGGCTAGGCATTTGGGATTAAGTGACTTGCTCAGGGTCATATTGCTAGGGAGCATTTTAGGTTGGGATTGAATCCAGGTTCTCCTGGCACTCTGTCCATTTAGCTATCCTCCCTCATTTTTCTTATTATTAAATTGGAGCACTCTGATTTGGTTGTAAAAAGTTTAGAATTCTTCTTTTGAGAACTGTATGTTCATATCCTTTGACCTGTTATCCACAAATGGCTTTTAGGCAAACATGTATTTCTCTTAACTGCCTATATATCAAATCTTTGTCAGATATTAGTTTTTTGGGTCATTTTTGCAAGTGGACCTGAAGAAGAAGAGGGCCTATTAGAGAATATGTAAGGGTCCAAAAGCAGGGTTAAAAAAGGAGGATAGAAAGAAAGAAACGTTGTTTCATTGATATGAGGAGGTGGTACTGTTGAATGCTCCTAGGAAAGAAAAGAGATAGCCTAACAAGGGAGAAAGAGACCTGATAGTGAATATTATCTTCAGGGCATTGCTGCACTAATTCTGCCTCAGAAGAAGGGGAATCAGAACCACTAAGAAGCATCTGACACTCAGAAGAATGAGAAACATGGAACCAGGGAAGATATTTTGAAGAAAAGAGGGAGAAAAGATAAAGATTTTCACAATCAGTTAACCCAAAATAGGTATCTCAAAGGTTTTAATTCCATGAGTAATACAGAGAATTAGGAAGGAATCAGTTCCCCCTCCCCACAAGTATCTCCCCTACATGTAAAACTGTGCACACACCTGATGTATATATATATGGGTCATGAATCAAAGCAAAAAAGTTTAGAATACATAGAAAGGTTAAATGAGGGGGAAATCCTTTTTAGAAAAAAGAAAGAAAATGAAAATTTAAAAACTAGTGAACAAAATAGGTTGAAAAGGAGGAAAGAAGGGGTATTCTATTAACTACTTAACTGAGGGGGGGGGAGAGGAAAAATTAAATAACCAGATAAAAGCAAGCAAGAAAAAGGAACTACTAAACAAAGCTCCAGAACCAGAGAAAGGGGTAACAGATAGGGGTAAATGGTAGGCTGTAAGTTTTAGGTGAAGAGAACTGGCAGGAATAGGGCGACATAATAATAGATTAGGCTACCCAATGGGATAATAAGGAAAATACTTGTACAAAATTATTCATAGCCGCATTCTTTGCAGTGGCCAAAAATTGGAAAATGAGGGGGTATCCATCGATTGGGGAATGGCTGAACAAATTGTGGTATCTGTTGGTGATGGAATATTATTGTGCTGAAAGGAATAATGAACTGGAGAAATTCCATGTGAACTGGAATAACCTCTAGGAAGATGCAGAGTGAAAGGAGCGGAACCAGGAGAACATTGTACACAGAGACTGATACATTGTGACAAAATTGAATGTAATGAACTTCTCTACTAGCAGCAATGCAATGATGCAGGACAATTCTGAGGGACTTATGAGAAAGAAGCTCTCCACATCCAGAGAAAAAACTGTGGGAGTGGAAACACAGAAGAAAAACAACTGCTTGATCAAAAGGGTCGATGGGGATATAATTGGGGATGTAGACTCTAAAGGATCACTCTAAAGCAAATATTAACAATATGGAAATAGGTCTTGATCAATGACACATGTAAAACCAAGTGGAATTGCTCATTGGCTATGGGAGGGGGGTGGGTGGTAGGGAGGGAAAGAAATGAATCGTGTAACCAGGTAAATATTTGAAATTAATTAATTAATTAAATAAACTTAATTTAAAAAATAGATTAGGTTTAAATAACCAAAGAGATGAAGTACTGTGTTTACAGTGGAAGAAGGGAAAACTACCACTCGAAAAAAATTGGAGATAAATGAAGAAAGGTATAGACATAACTTTCATAACTTTAATGTGAATGGATTTAATAATCCAATAAAGTAGATTGAGTGACAGACTGGTTAAGAAAACAAAAGCTCACAGTTTATTGCTTATAAGAAACACATTTTAAAAAGAAAAAATATGCAGAATAAAAAATGAAGGGACAAGAAAGAATTACTATGTATCAAATAAATTTAAAAATCAGAAGTTGCAATCATGTTGAGACAAGGCAAAAACAAATATTCAGAATATAAACAGGGATTAAATAAGGAAACTAAATTATGCTGAAAGGAAACTGTCAGCAGACTAATAGCTGTATTAAACGATATGCTCCAAATTCCTTAGTATCTAAATTCATAAAAGAAACATTTACTATGCTACAAGAGTACAGAATAACAGAATGACAAGTACTTTTAGTGTTCCTTTAAAAAGCTTCAGATAAGCCTAACAGAAAGATAAAGGGGAAAATGTAGTACTGAAGAAGTTGCTGGATAAACTAAAGCTAAAAGACTTGACACTTTCCAAATGGGATTGCTAAAGAGTATATTGCTAAAGAGTAAACAGATTATTCTTGTTCAGTCATTTTAAGACTGATAAACTTGATAATCCTTTAGGCAATATAATTTTTAAAAGAGGTCAGAAAATAAAATTTACAAAATAGCAAATGAACAAGGTAAAATCACAACAATATAAGAAAAAGCAAAAAAAAATTAGAACTTGTTAAATGTTTGCTAACAAAACTAAGTTATAGAAGATATAAAGAATACCATAAAAATAATTAAAATGACAGGCCAAATAGATATCTTAATTCAATCACAGAAAAGGAAATAGACCTAGATGTAATGGAACCATCAAAGGAGAGGGAGACTAAATTTATAATTCTTATGTACCCACAGAAGTATTCTGTCAAACTTTCTAAAAGTCTACGTATTACATAAACTATTCTCAAAAATTGAAAAAGAACACACCATATTGGAATATTTTTATAAGACAAATATAGTACTAATACCTAAAACAGTGAAGGATGAAATACAGACCTACAGTCTAATATCACTAATAAGTAGTAATTAAAATTTTGCTACAAAAGCTTGTCAAATAGGTGACTGTGGTTTATCCAAGAAATAATTTATTATGACCAAATCCAATTCATAACAGGGATGCAAGGATAATAATATTAAAAGCAAAACATCCTAAATCGCACAGTCAACTCAATATGTGCAGAAAAAGCCATTGACAAAGTATAATACTCATTTATCCTTTAAAAAAAAAAAACTCTTTAAAGAATAGGCATAGAGGGACCTTTCTTTAACATCATAAAAAAAATCTAAAACCAAAAGAAAGCGTCATGTGCATTGAGGATATCCTAGAATTTTTTCCAGGAAAAAATGGGAGAAAAGCAAGCTCTTTCTTCTTTTCCTTTTTTTATATAATTCTAGAAATTCCTAGCACTAAGACAATAAAAAGAAATTAAAGGCACAAAGAGAAGTAGAGAAAAGATCAAATTGTCTTTATTTGCTCATGATAGGAAAATATATTTGGAAAATAGAGAATCAGTAGAGATACTAATTAAGAAAATTAATAAATGCCACAATTTCCAGGGTACAAAATAGACCCTGAAAAATCAGCAGCATTTCCATCTAACAGTAACAGAACACAAGAGACAATAATCAAAAATGAAATCCCATTCCAATAACTATAAAATACATAAGTATCTGTATTGGTTGATCTATCATAGCACGAAACTTAAAAGCTTTTGCACAGACACAATTAATGTTCCTAGGAAGTAATTGAACTGATGAAGAGTAAAGTAAAATGAGCCAAAAAAATAATATACATGTTAACTATAACAATGTAAACAGAAAGTACAGTCACATATAGAAAATCCAAAATGAATTTTCAAAATCGTAACAAATAAGCATGATGTGAAAGAAGAGATCTTAGAAGATTTTCCAACTAACTCCTTTCCAGAGATGAGATGTCCTCACATGTTGCTAATTGCATGTATTTTCAAAGTTTTTTTATGTATTACTCTGCAATGCATGTTTTCCCTCTTTTTCTCTTTTGCATCTTTAAAATATTATTTGTTATAAGTGATAACTGTCTGGGATGGAGTGTGGAAGAGTTACTAAGGGAAGTATGGTGAAGCATGGTTCCCAACTTATGACAGAGAAATGGTGGACTCATGATGAAGAATTGGATATTTTTGACTATATTCAATGAGGGAATTAATTTTGATTGTAGTGCATAGTTAGTAAAAGAGTTATTTTTTTCTGTTTTATTCCCACTAGAGGTGACAGGAGATAGGAGAGAGAAAATAAATTTTTCTTGATCCAAAAATTAAACTAAAATTTGAAAAGGCCTGAGCTTAGTAGATATTTCTGATATCAATTTGGTAAGCCATAGGCACTCCAAATCCAAGATAACATCTTTGTAGTTGAAATGACCTCCAAAGAGCTTCTATTGATTTGTCATGTTAACATCTTCAACTATGTTTAATAGAAAAGAAATACAGCCTCAGAACCACTATTTGTACTTACATGTCCTGGTGTTCACTTCTTGGTTATAGGGCGCTTGAGTTGGAATTACTATGTAACAATGCCAATGCCAGCATCTACCTTCACGATTGCAATTGGGTCCTGGAAAGAAGTAAAGCCAGAATCCTATTCATTGAATGAACTGTCAACTGTGACATCTTTTCCACCTTCCAAGGCAGACTCCAGGTTGGTGCTTGGATTTGTACTGCATAATACACTCCTGAGAAAATAGTATAATCTATTTTTTCCAAACTGTTTTGAATGTGAGTTATCATTGCCAAGAAACCCCAATCTAAGGTCGGTTTAATAAGAATGGGATTAAGATGATACTAAAAAAGACAAAGAATTAGAAGTCAGGGGAGAATGGATTTATTCCTTATGCAGAAATATGTGTGTAGACAACTTTCATATATTTCTGCATAAGTTTTTATAATTTAAACCTACACTAAGGCTTTTAGGATATTTTGTATGTACAAACATACATACATTCATCTATATATGTGTGTATATTTACATATACACATATGTATATATGCACCCATACACATAACACACATCTCCATGTAGCCATGTATAGAGCCAACTGACAGAAGCATGTAGTAGATAGCCTTAAAGTCAGGAAGACCTGAGTTCTAGTCTTGCCTGACACACTCTTTCATCAGTGATCATGTGAACCTTGTAAAGTCACTCAGTCTCATAGTCCTCCAGTCATCTCTCTAAGGCTTTAGGTTGCTGGATTTTTGCTGATCTGCATTGGTAAAGGGAGGTCCCCCACTAGGAATTCCCAAAACCAGTGAAATCACAGGTTTAGACTAATAATGGGCAAATAATCTATGGAGCTAGGCAAGTGTTTTTCAAAATAAATTAGCTGCAAAATGCCTTTGAACTTGAAATATATTGGTGGTCACTAGAGTGACAATTTTAGTGACTGTCTTGCCTTTAAGATCAAATACAAAATCTTCTCTGACATTTAGAGCCCTTCAAAATTCTCTTCTCTGTCCTCAAATGTCCTTCTTCTTCTCCCTTTTGGAACCCATAGATCTATTCAAGTCTTTAGTACCACTTCCTTCGAGAACCCTATCTTTATTCCTCAATTTGTTAATGTTGGTCCATTCCCCATCCTTACTTTTCCATAATGTCACTTTGTATATATCATAAAATTATTTACTTATGAACATGCAGTATTCTCCTAGTAGAGGATAAGCTCCTTTAGGGAATATGTAGGATAAATTGGAAATAATCACTATAAAGGAAAGCCTGAGCTTTAAGGGGGATTGTGCAAGGCTATGGGTATGTGTTGGGACTTTAATTGCAACTTAAAGAAAGCAAGAGAAGCCAAGAGGCAGAAATGAGGAAGGAAAGAATTCTGGGCTTGGGGGATAGACAGAGAAGATGCCCAGAATCAGGTGGTTCTGGGGAGAATGGAAAGAAAGGGAACATCCATTTATTAACTACTTCATTATGTGCCAGGTGCTGTGCTAAACACTTTACAATTAATATTTACAATAGCCCTAAGAAGGAGATTCTATTACTATCTTCATTTATAGTTGAGAAAACTAAGGCAAAGAGAAGTTAAACAACTCGCTCAAGTCACACAGGTAGAAAATATCTGAGACTAGATTTGAACTCAGGCTTTTCCTGAAACCAGATTCAGTACTATATTTACTGCTCAACCTAACTGCCTAGGGTGTATTGTATGATGAGAAAGCAAAGAGGGCAGTATTACTGATCAAAGGGTATGTTTGTAGGCAATGTAAGGTGTAACAAGACTGAAAAGATAGGAGGGGTGAAAGACAAATAGTATTTTATAGCTGAACTTCAAAGTGATGGGGAGTCACTGAAGTTTGTTCAATGGGGCTTCCATTGAGGGATTGGTGGGGCATGGTCAGACATGGTTTTTAGGAACATCCATTGGATGGCTGAATGAAAGATGAACTGGATGAGAAAGAGATTTGTGGCAGGAAGACCCACAAGCATAACATTGTAATAGTCCATGTGTGAGCTTCTTCACCAAGTCAGTGGTAATGTCAGAGGAGAGAAGGGAGTATATGTGAAAAGTATGAAAGTAAAATTGGCAGGAATTGGCAACAGATGGAATATGGAAGATGAGAGTGAGGAATTAAGGATGACACCCATGTTGCTACCATGGAAGTGCCCTCAAATTGATGAGTTAGGGAGAGAAGAGTGTTAGGGGTAAAGATAACAAGTTAACATGTTGAGTACAAGTATGGTTTACAGTAGGGACCTTGCGATGCAAGACTGGAGATTAGGTGAAACATAAAGCTTGGATATATAGATAGGAGAATTGTCAGCATAGAGTTGATAATTGAATCCGTTGGATTTGATGAGATCACTAAATGAAAATATAGACAGAGAAGATGACTCCAGACAGAGCCCTAAAGGACATTAGAGGATGTGACCTCTGAGGATCCAGCAAAGGAGATTGAGTAGTCCTATAGGAAGGGGGAGAGCCAGAAGGGAGCAGTGTCGTAGAGACCAAGAGAGAAGAGAACGATTAACAGTGTCAGATGCTGTAGAGTGATCCAGAAGGATGGGGCTTGAGATTTGGGACTGAAGAGATCATAAGTAACTTTGGAGAGAGGTGAATAATGAGATTGAATACTCAGCTGGAGAGTTAAGCAAGTGAGAGGAAATGAAGTGGAAGTGCCAGTTGCAAGAAAGCGTTCTCAAAGAGTTTAGCCATGAAAGGGAAAAATAGGGAAGGAAGGAAGGTGTAGTCAGTAAATTAGTGTCTCTTACCCTACAGGCAAGAAAAGGCCAGGAAACAGGATCCTGCATATTGTGCCCATATGCAAGTTCCTTAACCTCAGTTCCTTCTTGGTGACCTCATTTGGGGTTTTCTTTGCAAATATATTGGTGTGGTTTACCATTTCTGTCTCCAGTTTATTTTACAGATGAGGAAACTGAAGCAAATGGGGTTAAATGATTCACCCAGGGTCACACAGGGAGGAAGTATCTGAGGATAGATTTGAACTCAGGAAGATGAGTCTTTTTGACTACAGGCCTGGTGCTCTATCCACTGTGCCTCCCAACTGCCCTTCTTTTTTATAGTGACGAGTTATTTTTAAGCTTACTGGAATGGAAATTGGAAATTTTTCCTTATGGGAAAATGTGTATTTGGTTGGAGGGAGACAGGGAAATATATGATTAAAGAGAAAATCATCTTGGTTTTCCTAAACATCCTGGTTAGTATTTAAAGTTGTTATCATTTAAAGGTTGGGGGCTTGTTCCCTTAATGTACTCTTTCCTTGGAATGTTCAGGGATTCAAGAAAAAAATGCCCATTTCCTCTTGGCATTTATGCCAAGAAAGTAGACATTCTGTATAGTCTCCAACCATACCTAATTCTGGCCCACTGTCATTTGAAATTGGACTCATTTTGGGGCCTTCTTGCATTTTTCATCTACTTTGTTTTTCCATCTGGACAGTTAGATTTACCTCTTTTTAATGATTGTATATCTCAGTGGGGAGGCTTCGTAGCATTTGGGGACTTGATAGAATATTGCTACCATATTAAACTAGAATTTAAAATATGTAGGGACTACAGAGACATTTAGGCATCTTCTAAAGGCAATAGTTCAGCACTTACGTTTTTGGATCTTGATTTACTTTGGTTTCTCCTGGTCATTAAAGCCTAAGTGATTCCTAAGGGATATTTTCTAATTCTAAGATTATATGACCTTGACTTCATTTAATTTATTGATCTTCTTCTGTTCAATAAAAAATGTACTGTTATGGTTTTATTACTTTACACTTGCTTAGTCCCATTCAAATTGTATTTCTATTATGTTTTTCAGGGTCTGCATATTTTTATTCACTAAATCCTTGCTTTCTTGCTACTCTTTCTAACAAAGGTATCCTTTAATGCCAAGTGCAGTGGTGTTTCTGATTATATTCACATCTGGTCTCCTTTGCCTTGTTCCTCCCACCACTTCACTCCTTCCTAAGACCACCAAATCATTTCACATAAATGTAACTTTTACAGGGAGTTGAATATGCTACAGGTTTTCATTTGCCTAAAGTTTTCATCTGGAGTCCAGAAATTTGGCTATAGTGTTTATTGGTCACTGAACTTTTGATCACTCTTCATGTGGATGAAATTAAAGAAAGTACATTTCTTCTCTGAACATTTTAATAAACAAATCATTTGTTAGGCTGATAAGGTCCAAACTCTCTTAATTTTATTGGACTTTGTGAACAGAAATATAATATTCACTAACCACTAGGAAATTCTTCAACAGTGTGACATTTTTAGAAAATATTTTCTTTTTTGTTAACCCAGTTGCCTAAAAAGGGGCATGGACATAGATAAAATTTCCAAAAGGCAACAAAAATGATGAAAATTGGGAAATCTGGATTATGAAAAAGGCCCCAAAATAATAAAGTTATCAGTGGTGTTGAGTTAGTCATTTAGATTATATTGAGGGTTAGTGAACAGGAAGCTAAATGTGAATGAACAATATGATTCTTATTTTGATCTTAGTTTGCATTAAGAATGTCCAGAAATAATGAAGTAATACTCTTAACTATATACTCTGTCCTGGTCAGATTATGTCTAGAATATTATATTCTGGGTAAATGAATTCTGCATTATGGTCCTGGATTCTGTCTTTTAGAAAAGATGTTAAACTGGAGACTGTTCAGAGGAGAGCTACTGAAATGGTAAAGAGGCTTTGCATTTCTGCCACATAAGATTATTTAAAGAAACCAGGAATTCTTTTGGCATGGAAAACAGAAAATGTAGGAAAAACATAGCTATCCTCAAATAAAACCCTACCCAACCTTTCTTTCCAACCTTATTAGTTATTATGACTTTCATCATATTCTTTAGTCCAGCCAAATTGGCTTTCTCGCTGATCCTCATCCCTCCATCTCACATGTCCAACCTTTTACTGTTTTTTACTGACATTCATCAATCATTCAATCAGTCAGTAAGTATTTATTAATGCCTGCTTTACGGCAAGTAAAGAACAATAAGTACAAAAAATGTACAAAACTCTGCTCACAAGAAGCTTGCATTTTAATGGTAGAGACAAGTATGTGTGTATATGCATGTGTGTATATACATATACACATACATATGCAAATTGTATATATGCATAATGCATACATATATACAGATATATCTCAACTAAAATTATTGGTAACTTTGGAGAGGGTTTAAAAGAGATTAGGAGAGGAAATGGAGGCACCTAATATAAAGAACTTTTTCAAGGAGTTTAGCTAGATGAAGAAGAGATATGGAAGGATAGTTAGCATGGTTGGTAGGTCAATGGGTTACTTTTTTAGGGATGGAGAAGACTTGAGCATGTTTACAGCAAAGAAGATGTCAGTAAATAGGGAGTTATTGAAGATAAGAGAGAAAGTAGAAGTGATAATGGGACAACCCACTGGAAAATATGGGAGATAAAATGGGATCAAGAGTTTATGTGGAGAGATTTTAACTTGGCAAGGATGATTTCCGAAAAATCTTGAGAGACTTATATGAACTAATGCAGAGTGAAGTGAGCAGAACCAGAAGAATGTTGTACACAGTGACAACAATATTTCTTAACAGTTGTGAATGATCTAGTTACTATCAGTAATACAGTGATCCAAGGCAATCTCAAAGACTCATGAAGAATACCATCTTTCCTCTGAGAAAAAACTGATGAAGTCTGAATGCAGACTGAAATATATTGTATTTCTTTTTCTTTCTTATTTTTATTTTCATTTGCGATCTCTTCCACAAAATGACTAACATAGAAAAATGTTTTGTATGATTACACATGTTAAATCTATAACAGATTGCTTACCATTTCAGGGAGGAGGGAAGGCGAGTAAGAAGGGAAGAAGGGTCAGAAGATGGAAGATAATTTTGAACTCAAAGCTTTAAAAAATGAATGTTAAAAATTGTTTTTACATGTAAGGGGGAAAATAAAATATTGTTTAAAAAGAATTAATTAAAATGTTAAAAATAGGATTGGAAAAAAAGGAAAAATATCTGAGTGATAGGAGATGAGATGGGAAGGGAGAGATCTTGATGAACAACCTTAGTTTTTCAAGCCAAGAATGTGGAGAGAAGGGGAGCTATATGGTAGACTGGAGCAAGGATGGTATGGATTGGAATAGTTACTATGGATAATGAGATAAGGAGGGGTAGAAGAATTTTGTTGTTGCAACGAGGGGCCCAGTGAGATTATGTAACATACATTTTTAGAAGATTCAGTTTTCAGAAGCTTTATGATTTTCTCTAATTCCATTTAGTAACGTATGAGTAAGAGCAAAAGAGGGAGATAGTTGCAGTAATTCAGGATTGGAGTTTAGTTCACCAAAGGGTTGAGGCAGAAAATGGAAGAGTGTAGTGTAATGGGAAAAGGATAGAGATAGGATAAGTTTTAAGAGAAGTGGGAGACTGTCTTTATGGCATATACTAGGAACTCAAGTGAAAGGATTTTAGCAGGCAGACAACTGCTAGAGTGAGTGACTTCCTGTTCTGAAGGGCAGAGGAAAGGCTACCTCAGCCTGACTGTGGAGAAGGAGAAACCCCTAAATCATCTTTGAAGGTTTTCTGTTTGCCTAGGGAACATCTAGAAAAGGATCTGACCATACCTGCTGTGCTTTCCAAAAGGGTTTAATCTAAAAATCCTGTCAGATCGGCTCTGAAGTTTTACCTCAGGGGTCAGACTCCCTGGGGTGGTCTTAGCCATTTGAGAGCAATCAAAAGGGGTTTTGGGGACAGCTTTTGAACTAAATTAAACCAACTACTGAGGGTGATAGATAGGTAGCTTAGTCAGCTTTGGGGGAACACCTAGATAGAAATAGGGAGCTGGTAAGGTAGCCGGAAGACCCAAAGGCTCCCTCTTGTGAGGGACATAGAGGGTTGTGGGGTGAATAGCTAGATCCCTTAGAGTTAGGGATTCCTTGCTCTGAATCTCAGTTTGTATCCCCTCTTATAATAAAAGAGATACTGATTTTATCAGTATCATTTGTCTCCAAGGCATTTGTGCAACTGGTCCAGTGAGAGAAAATGATTTTGTTTCACTCTCATTAACTGGAGGTTAGAACACCCAGAGATCACGCCTGGGTATTCAGAGGGATCCCTAAGTGGGAACTACCCCTATCCAAATCTGGGTCTCCCCCTTGTTATATCTTTTTTTAATAGCCACTGTAGGGGAGAATTTCCTGAGAATGAGCAGAGGGATTATAAGGACTTTTGGCCTACTTATCCTAAGGTACCTACCTGTGTCGTAGTTACAGTGGCCTGAGCCACTCACTTTTGGACTAGATTTCCCTAATTTTAGCATATTAGGATTCTAGCTTGGTATTTATTTATTACTCTACTGTATCAACCAATGATTCCTATCAAATCAGAAAGTACTTCTGCCTTGGTGAGACTGACTCAGTTATAAGCCCCAGCCATAATTAACCCTCTAAAGGTCAGGAAAAGAGGGGACCAATCTGACCATGTTTTGTTTCCTCTATAAATTCCCCCATATGATCAATCCCTGGCACCATTTTTCACCCAAGATTGGCTCATTTCAGTTGCCTGGCATCTTTTGCTCCAGTTCTTCTTTTCAGCAAAATGTAACTTCTCTCTTTTAAACAAGTCCCTTTCTTTTTACTTTTTTTTTTTTGCTGTTACCTTGTCTGGGGTCATGATTGATACCTCTGCCTTTTTTTACATTAGCTGAAGCATAATATATTTTGCTCTAATGCATTCTTTTAACTCTGTCGGTCTTTCTATTTCAAGCTTATTTCTTGTAAACAACATGTTGGATTCTGGTTTCTTTTTTAATTTAAGTTAATTTATTTAGTCAATTTAGAACATTATGCCTTGGTTACAATAATCACATTATTTCCCTCCCTTCCCTCCCCCCACCTTCCTGAAGCCAACGTGCAATTTCATTGGGTATTACTTGTGTCCTTGATCAACACCTATTTCCATGTTGGTGTTTGCATTAGGATGTTCATTTAGAGTCTACATCCCCAACCATATCCCCTTGCCCCATGTATTGAAGCAGTTGTTTTCCTTCTGTGTTTCTACTCCCACAGTTTTTCCTCTGAATGTGGATAGTGGTTTTTCTCGTAGATTCCTCCAAGTTGTTCAGATCACTGCATTGCCACTAAGGGAGAAGTACGTTACCTTCGATTGTACCACAGTGCATCAGTCTCTGTGTACAATGTTCTCCTGGTTCTGCTCCTCTCACTCTGCATCACTTCTTGGAGGTTGTTCCAGTCTCCATGGAATTCCTCCACTTTATTATTCCTTTGAGCACAAAAGTATTCCATCACCAACATGTACCACAATGTGTTTAGCCATTCCCCAATTGAAGGGCATCCCCCCATTTTCCAAATTTTTGCCACCACAAAGAGCATAGCTATGAATATTCTTGTACAAGTCATTTTCCTTATTATCTCTTTGGGATACAGACCCAGCAGTGGTATGGTTGGATCAAAGGGCAGACAGTCTTTTAGTGCCCTTTGGGCATAGTTCCAAATTGCCCTCCAGAATGGTTGGATCAATTCACAACTCCACAGCAATGCATTAATGTCCCGACTTTGCCACATCCCCTCCAGCATTCATTACTTTCTGTTGCTGTCATGTTAACCAATCTGCTAGGTGTGAGGTGGTACCTCAGAGTTGTTTTGATTTGCATCTCTCTGATTATAAGAGATTTAGAGCACTTTTTCATGTGCTTATTAATAGTTTTGATTTCCTTGATTGAAAATTGCCTGTTCATGTCCCTTGCCCATTTATCAATTGGAGAATGTCTTGATTTTTTGTACAATTAATTTAACTCTTTATAAATTTGAGTAATTAGACCTTTGTCAGAGGTTTTTGTTATGAAGATTATTTCCCAATTTGTTAATTACCTTCTAATTTTGGATGCATTGGTTTTGTTTGTACAAACTCTATTTAATTTGATGTAATCAAAATTATTGATTTTACATTTTGTGATTGTTTCTAAGTCTTGCTTGATTTTAAAATCTTTCCCTTCCCACAGGTCTTACATGTATACTATTTTGTGTTCACCTAATTTACTTATAGTTTCCTTCTTTATATTCAAGTCATTCACCCATTCTGAGTTTAGCTTGCTGTAGGGTGTGAGATGTTGATCAAAATATAATCTCTCCCATACTGTCTTCCAATTTTCCCAGCAGTTTTTATCAAATACTGAATTTTTTGTCCCCAAAGCTGGGATCTTTGGGCTTACCACATAGACTGTCTTGCTGAGGTCGCTTACCCCAAGTCTATTCCACTGATCCTCCTTTCTGTCTCTTAGCCAGTACCATATAATTTTGATGACTACTGCTTTATAGAATATTTTGATATCTGGGACTGCAAGGCCACATTCCTTCGCATTTTTTTTAATGATTTCCCTGGATATCCTTGATCTTTTGTTCTTCCAAATGAACTTCGTTATGGTTTTTTCTAATTCAGTAAAAAAGCTTTTTGCTAGTTCAATGGGTATGGCATTAAAATAAGTAAAATAATTTGTGTAGGATGGTCATTTTTATTATATTAGCTCTTCCTACCTATGAGCAGTCGATGTTTTTCCAATTGTTTAGATCTAGTTTTAATTGTGTGGAGAGTGTTTTGTAGTTGTGCTCATATAGTTCCTGTGTTTATCTTGGCAGATAGATTCCTAAGTGTTTTATGTTGTCTAGGGTGATTTAAAATGGAATTTCTCTTTCTAATTCTTACTGCTGAGATGTGTTCGAGGTATATAGAAATGCTGATGACTTATGTGGGTTTATTTGGTATCCTGCAAATTTGCTAAAGTTGTTGATTATTTTGACTAGCTTTTTGGTTGATTCTCTGGGGTTCTTTAAATAGACCATCATCTCATCTGCAAAGAGTGATAGCAAAGGGTGATAGCTTGGTCTTCTCATTGTCTATTTTAATACCTTCAATTTCTTTTTCTTCTCTAATAGCTACAGCTAGTGTTTCTAGTACAATGTTAAATAATAGAGGTGATAATGGACATCCTTGTTTCGCTCCTGATCTTATTGGGAAGGCTTCTAGTTTATCCCCATTGCAGATGATGTTGGCTGATGGTTTTATATATATATTGCTTATTATTTTTAGGAAAGTCCTTTCTTTCCTATGCTTTCTAGTGTTTTCAATAGGAATGAGTGTTGTATTTTATCAAAGGCTTTTTCTGCATCTATTGATATATTCAGGTAATTTTTGTTGGTTTGCCTTTTAATATGGTCAATTATATGGATGGTTTTCCTAATATTGAACCATCCTTGCATTCCTGGTATGAATTCTGCCAGGTTATAGTGAATAACCCTCCTGATGACTTGCTGGAGTCTTTTTGCTAGTATCCTATTTAAGATTTTTGCATCTGTGTTCATTATGGAGATTGGTCTATAGTTTTCTTTGTTTTTGACCTGCCTGGCTTTGGAATCAGTGCTGTATTTGTGTCATGAAAGGAATTTGGTAGAACTCATTCTTTGCTTATTCTGTCAAATAATTTGTATAATATCTGGATTAGTTGTTCTTTGAATGTTTGATAGAATTCATTTGTGAATCCATGTGGACCTGGGGATTTTTTCTTAGGGAGTTCTTTGATGGCTTGTTCAATTTCTTTTTCTGATATGGGTTTTTTAGGTAATCTATTTCTTCCTCTGTTAGTCTAGGCATTTTATATTTTTGTAAATGTTCATGCATATCACCTAGATTGTGAAATTTATTGCCATATAATTGGGCATAATAATTTTTAATGATTGCCTTAATTTCCTCTTCAATAGAGGTGAGGTCTCTCTTTTCATCTTGTATACTATCAATTTGATTATCTTCTTTCCTTTTTTAAATTAGATTGACCAGTACTTTGTTTATTTTATTTGTTTTTTCAAAGTACCAGCTTCTTTCTAGTCTTATTTATCAAATCAATAGTTCTTTGACTTTCAGTTTTACTGATTTCTCCTTTGATTTTTAGGATCTCTAATTTAGTCTTCATCTGAGGATTTTTAATTTGTTCGCTTTCTAGTTTTTTAATTTAAATGCCCAATTCATTGACTTCTGTCCTCTTTAGTTTGTTAATATATGAACTCAAGGATATGTATTTCCCCCTGAGTACTGCTTTCGCTGCATCCCCTAGATTTTGAAAGGATGTCTCATCATTGTCATTTTCTTCAGTGAAGTTATTAATTGTTTCTATGATTTGTTCTTTAACTGATTTTGGAGAATCATTTTGTTTAATTTCAATTAATTTTTGATTTGTCTCTCCATGTACCCTTACTAATTATTATTTTCATTGCATTGTGATCTGAAAAGGTTGCATTTATTATTTCTGCTCTTTTGCACTTGTTTGCAATATTTTTATGCCCTAATACATCGTCAGTTTTTGTGAATGTACCATGTGCTGCTGAAAAGAAGGTGTATTCCTTATTGTCCCTATTTATTTTTCTCCACATAACTACTAACTCTAATTTTCTAAGATTTCATTCACTTCTCTTACCTCTTTATGATTTATCGTTTAATTTGATTTATCTAGTTCTGATAGAGAAAGGTTCAGGTCTTCCACTAGTATAGTTTTTCTATCCATTTCATCCTTGAGCTCCACTAGTTTCTCCTTTAGAACTCTGGATGCTAAGCCATTTGGTGCATACATGTTGAGTACTGATATTTCCTCATTGTCTATATACTGCCTTTTCTAAGATTTCATTCACTTCTCTTACCTCTTTATGATTTATGTTTTTGTTTTGTTTGTTTTTTTGTTTTGTGTTTCTTTTTTCCCTCTTTTTTAAAATACCTTTTGATGATTCTCTTGACTTCTGTGCTTGGGCATCAAATTTTCTGTTCAGGTCTGGTCTTTTCTTTACAAATGCTTGGTATTCTTCTATTTTGTTAAATGAGCATACTTTCCCCTATAAGAATATTCTCAGTTTTGCTGGGTAGTTGATTTTTGGTTGTAGACCTAGTTCTCTTGCTTTCCGGAATATCATATTCCATGCTTTTCGGTCCTTCAGTTTAAATACAGCCAGATCATGTGTTATCCTCACTGTGGTCCCATGGTATCTGAATATCTTCTTCTTAACAGCTAGTAATATTTTTTCTTTGGTCTGATAGTTCTTGAATTTGGCTATAACGTTCCTGGGTTTTATCAGTTGGGGTTTAAGTACAGGAGGTAATCTATAAATTTTTCAATCTCTACTTTCCCCTCTTTTTCTAGAATATCAGGGCAGTTTTCTTGGATAATTTCCTGTAGCATGATGTTCAGGCTTTTTCTTTTGTCATGGTCTTCCGGTAGACCAATGATTCTTAAGTTGTCTCTCTTGGAACAATTTTTTAAATCTTCTGTTTTGTGAATGAGGTGCTTCATATTTTCCTCAAATTTTTCATTCTTTTGATTTTGTTTATAGTGTCCTCCTGCCTTTTGAAGTCACTTGATTCTAGTTGTTGTATTCTGGTTCTTACAGACTGGATTTCTTCCCTATTTTTTTGGTCATCCTTTTCCTTCTGGTCTCATTTTCTTTGGAGGTCATCTTTCATCCTCTTTACCTCATCTTTCATCTCCTTTGCCTCATCTTTCATCTTCTTTGCCTCATTTTCAAGCTGGTTCATTTTGGCCTTCAAGACACTATTTTCTTGTTTTAGTTGAAGTGTCTGTTTCCAGATGACTTGTCTTAGTTTTTAAGTTCTTTTCCCAGTTGTCTTCAGCCTCTCTTAATTGTGTTTTGAATTGTATTTTGAGTTCTTCCAGAGCCTGTATCCAATTCACTGGGTTTTCTGTTTTTTTGCTTGGTGTTGCCTCATCCTTCTCTGTTGTATTTGCTCTTTGTTCATTGCCTGTATAGAAGCTGTCAATTGTAATTTTTTTCTTTTTCTGTTTTTTTTTTTACTTCCTACAGTTGTGTGAGCTATTGCTCCTCTCATTTTTTTGTGGTTTTGGGCTTTTCTTTCCACCTTCATCCTTGGAGTTTTGTCTGTAAATCTTTCAGTGCAGTCTGTGGGGGAGGGGTGTTGAAGCTTGAGCTTCCCTGCCCTCTGAAGGCTTTGATGGGATTAATTCCAGCTGGTTTGCTTGATGTGTTCTGAGGCCAAAACCTCAGGAAAGGGAGGGGAGGGCAATATGGACTATCTCAGTTGCTGCAATTGCTGCCCTCTCTGGGCTCTGCGTTTCTTCTCTATCTGCTTACCCACAGCCTGCATTGGGTGCTCTAAGCCTGGCAAAGCTTTGTCTGTAAGGTACTCCCTCCAGACCAGCATCTTTGCCAGCCCAGAGGTTCCAGCTGCCACTGGAGGCTTAGTGCTCTAGGTGGACGAGGTGTCCTTGGACCTTCCTTCTTCCTTCCCCTTAAACAGGAGTGTTGTGGAATTCTGGCTTGGGGGGGGGGCATACCTTTTAAGTTGAGTCCAGGGTTCCTTGGCTCTGTCTTGTTAGGTTTGATTTTCAGGCCCCTAGGAGCATTCCCGAGGTCTGAATGTTTGCTGCCTCTGTGCCACTGTCTTGACTCCACCCCTTCTGCATACTTCTAAAAGAAATGTTTGTGTTTTATTTGGTTCTGCTCTGTCTCCTATTGGGTGTTATTACTGTTTTCTTAGGGCACCAATTTTTTCATAATTCCAGGATCTCAGAAACAGTTTGGCTGGGTACCTGAAAGTTTTCAATCCCTTCATCCTCTTTATTCCCCTTCTTCTTAGCTACCCTCACCACCCTCCCACCCCCAAATAGAATGATTCACAACAGAATCCTAGCTCTGTCTTCTTGGTCTGAGCTCTCCAAGTTCATGACTTGGACCAGAATCTGAGCAAAAGAATTGTGTGCTCTAATAGACAGCTCTTAGATTCAATCAGTGTCATTCCATGGAAGTTTCTACAGGTTTAGAATGGCAGATCCTGAGGTTCTTCTTTAATCTGGACTTCTTTTTCTGGTTATTCTGCTGGACGCTTTGGTCTTGGATAGGGCTGGATCTGGGGCACCATTCTGGGCCCCACACACAGCTCCAACTTCCTTCTGAACTTGCTTCTCACTTAATATCTAGGACTTCTGCTTTTTTCTCTTTGGATGGAAATAAGGGAATGATATGGAGTTGAGGATAAGGAATGAATTTGGTATATCAGCAGCCGGGGTTTTAGAATTACTGGGTTAGGAAGAGAATAGGAGAATGAGAATGCAATAACCATTGAAGAAGGAATCCAGGCAGAGAGATTAGAGAAAGGTCCACTGAGGAACGCATGAGATTAGACTCTTTGAGATCCTCCCATGACATCCATCCTTATGGTAGGTGGTGATGTTAAATCCTATAAGGATATAGGAAGGCTGCCCCACAGCAGACAGGAGCAGGGGCAGATGGGAAATATGGGAACCTTTTCAGCAGGACAGGTGCCTTGCCTATGGTAAAGCAGGCCACAGGGACAGGAGGTGTATGTGATATTTTACTTTATGTATCTTGAGTTACCTCACAATTCATACCTTACACTTTGGGATTCATAGGCACAGCTATGTCCAAGTATCCTTCATTGTGGCAGTCTGGCTTCTTCCTCCTCTATTCTGCTAAACCTGCCCTTCATATTACTTCCTGAAACGATTGGATTTGGCTCTTTACCTAATCCTCATCCTAGTATTTCTGCAATATCTTACAGTTTTGAACTTTCATTTCATACCTATATTCTTTTTTCTTTGGACATTACTATCTTTTGGTTCCCTTCCTAATTAGTTAATTTACCTTTTCAGTCTTCTTTGCTAGTCCTTCTCCATCTTTGTCTCCCACTCTCTCCAGTATAAATGTCTCTAATTTTCTACCTGCACCTTTCTTTTCTCTCCCTTCTTTCCTTTATAGCAAAGGTATCAAACATGGCAAAACTACCTAGTGTGATTAACCAGATTAAAGTAATTGGAAAACATAACAAAGTAATGTAACAAGGGAATCACTTTAAAAGACTGATATATATTAATTTAAGGTCGCCAAGGAATCAGCTATGTAATTCCTAAATGAAAACTCAAGTCAGCTGTCAGCCTTTTTTGGAGTTTAATTACAATAGGAGTAAGAAAGGAATTAGAGATAGAGAGAGAGAAAAAGGGAGAAAAGGGAATAGGGCTTAAATACTCCTTCTGTTTAGGCTGGGCCAAAAGGCCCAAGCCCTTAGATAGCTGGGGCAAAGAAAAGAGATCAGTCCCTATCACTCACGTGACCAAAATGGAGAAACAGTCTCAGAGGCCCCCACCTTCAGCTTCCTTCAGAGCAAGCCTTCTCAGAGCCACCGCAATCACTCCCGACCAAAAACCTCCACCTCCACCTGGAGTCTTCCGACCCCCTATCTTTTAGCAAACCATCCAAGTTCCTCCCCTCCGTTCTCCCATCTACCAATCACTCTTCATCAATTTCCCTGTGCCAATGGAGGCTCTAGCTTAACCCAGGACCGCCCAGAGGTTTCTGGCTTTTGCACATGTCTGTTGAAGGTCATATTTTCAAATGATTAAATCTTTACTCCTTTGCTACAGCCCTTTCTAAATCCTGTTAACTTGAGTATGGTAGAGATTGGAATAATTAAATTTTGATCTAGGCTGCAGCCCTTACTCAATCCTATTAGGACTGAATAGGGTGGAGATTTATTCCAAGTATCTCCATTGTATCAATTCTAAAATCAATCAAGACTCAAAGAAATTCCTGTTCTATGCTTAAGCATAGGTCAAAGTCCTTTCCATTGTTCAGCAAAGGGTTTCTGTCCTAAAGTAATCTTAAGAAGGGAAGAGAAGGAGCCTCCCATGCCAATGGGGTTCCCATTCCAATAGACTATCAGTAAGAAATTTTCCAAGTATGAAATATCCCAATGGTGAAATTTCCAACATTTATAAGTCTAAGGAAATTTGAGGTTTACAGTAAGTAAAAATATTATAGAACATACATAATGTTATATATCATTTTCTAAGTCAGTATGTGTGATGGATAAAAGATGAAATGACTAAAGAAACAAAATTTCGTGTTTCTGAGCATATTGATTTATTAAAGCTGTGTATCGGGCAGTTTGCCCAACAAATTGGGACCAGTTAGCTTTCCTCTCTTTTGGCATTGTATCTCGAGTACAAGAGGAGACAGATTTTTGCATATTAAAAATAAGTAATCAAGTAAGAACAATTAATTAAAAGAAAACAATTTACCATGATGCAAAATTTAGGCAATTTGATTTCTAATTAGAGGAAATATTAGAGACTTTGCAGGTTGGAAAGGGGAGAGTGAACAGAAACAATTCTCTGAAGTCAGAAAAAGAGGTGTTTCCTTCCCATCAAGTATCTGTATGCAATAAAAGGAACAAGAAAAAAATAAGTGACTAGAACAAGGCCAATTTTCAGATAATACATGTGGATTGCTTGTGATGTTTAATTGTGAGAAAACTTGCACCAATCTTTGGATCTGTCTGGGTTTCTGGTCACTATAATCTAGGTTCTTAGTTACAGGTCTCTAATAGATACAGGTCTCTAATTAGCAGATAGAGGTGGTCCAATTTTCTAGCCATTCAGGGCTAATTTTAAATAGTGCAACAAAAATTTCTCACAATGATTAAAGTTTCCTTACAAGACAAAAATTGAGCTAGACCCATAACTGAATAGAAAGTAAACTGAGTTTGATCCAGAATTGAGTCACAAGATAGTGGGACTCACGCAGTTGCCTAAATTCTCTCATATGTAGCCACAGGGATATTTATGGATTTGGGTGGTAAATTTCTATTTGTGTTTGATACCTCTGCTTTAGATATTTCATATGCTTTCTATTATCACCTGCATGTAGAACACTGTCAAAGCTATACTTTTAGTCATGAACTTTAGTCCTAATTTTCATAATCCCTACTAGATATTCCTACCTGGATTTACTGGCCGCATTTCACACTCAGAATGTCTAAAGGATCTTCCTTTTAAAATTTTAGAATCTATAAAAAAATTAAAAATCAATCAATAAAATTTCAGAATCTGTATTTCCTAGTGATTGTGATCAGTCAGTCAACAAGTATTTATCATAGGTTATTCCCTGTGCTTGGCACTATATTGGATGCTGGGGATACAAATACAACAATAAAACAATCTAGGGACAGACTAGACAACTTTGATTTTTACTAGTAAAGGAACCTTGAGAGGAAGGAACTCCTTACAGCAGTGTAGGTCAACATGTTTTTTTAAACCCTCAAGGCATAAGAGTAGTAAGGGCTAGAACTTTGGGATTAAGTGACTTGCCCAGGGGCACATAGCAAAGAAAAGTATGAGGTCAGATTTGAACCTAGGATTTCCCATTTCTAAGCCTGGTTCTCTATCCACTGAGCCATTCAGTTCCCCCTGGGGTCAGCATCTTCATAGAAATTTATAGACTGAGCCTCAGAGCACAAAGAAGTAAGTAAGTGGCTTTCCTTGGGTCAAACAAGCAATTCATATCAGAAATGGGATTTTATGTCTTTCCATCTCCTCAGCTAGGCATCTCTTCACTGCACTAGGCTGCCTCTTACATCTCTTGCTTCCCCTGCCATTGTCATTTTCTCAGTCATGCAAAGCTTGAAACCTCATGAAGTTTCCCTTTCTTTTCCTCCTGCCAGCTCCCTAGATCTATCAATGGCTAATTCCTGGGAAATTCACATCTATATCTTTCACACCCATCCCTCCCTTTCCACTTCCACACCCTAGTTCAGGACCTCATCACCTTTAAAATTGTTTTGTTGTTGCCTTTTGTTTTTATATCACATTCAATCATCAAGCATTTATTAAAGCTTTACTATGTGCCAGGCCTTGCACCGAGCATTAGGGCTAAAAAGACAGACAGAGAGACAGAGACAGAGAGAGAATAAAGAAGTATATAAAGAAAAAATATAACTTGAGAGAAAGTGTATGTCCATATCACCCTTCACATTAAATTTCCTCAAGAATAACTTCTATTTAGTCCTTGTGCTTGAGCTAGATGTCAGTATTTATACTTTCATTCTCCCTTGCTCTCATCCCAGATGAAAGTTTTATGCACCACCAACCACTCTTTGTTTTCTAAGAGTATAATGTGACTAGTGTAGGAAGCCAATTGTCTTTTACCACTTGATTTCAGTGATGGGTGAGGCTTATTTATATAGCTGATCTGTGGATCTCCTGAGGGCTGGTCTTGGGTGGATAAAAGGCATTTCATAAATGCAAGGCTCATTGTAGCTTAGCTGAAAACAACTGGTGGTGGTCTGATGGTACAGGTTGAGCCCTGATCTGTTTCCTTAAAGTGTTTGCATTGTCAAACTTTTATTGTGAGTGGATTGAAAATGACTGTCAGAAGTGGCTCTCATGTTCCTTTTTTAATAGAAATAATATTTAGTGTCTTTTGCAAAGAGCATGCAGGTTTCTTTTCAATAAAAGGGCTTGTGTTTGTTTGAAAAGAACCATACATACATTAATTTTGTTAATTGTGCAAGTGAATTCTAAGTCTTTTATTCTGAAAAATTTCAGAACAGGACCTTTAGTTTGCTCTATCATCTCTTTTACTTTTCTTTTAGGCTACATAATGTCCACTAATTCTGAGAAAATTCTTCCATAAAAGGAGTTAAAAGTACATAAGTGAAGATAGAATTTGTTAATTTGTTCCTACCTTTTTATTTTTTTCCGTTGAATTCATTTCAAGCCTTAAGATCTCTTCCTCCTCTACTCCTGTTATTATCAACAAGGTATTACAATTTTTCACTTAGCTTGGGTTGAAGTAACTAAATCAATTCCACTCAAGTGCATCAATAATGTTGATGCTCTGCATTTTTTTAAACCATTGTCTTAGTATAAAAAAGGCAAGAATACTAATGAGATGTCTTCTCTGGAAGCCCATCTATATACTATTGCCTCTTTCCAACACAAATACTAATATCATTATCAAATTTTCCACAAAATTTATTTATTTTATGTCCCACTCAGGTGTGCCAGTGGGATATGTGGTCACATGGAATACCCCTGCCGCTTTCAGAATCCTAACACTGCTTCTCAAGCAATTATTCCTTATCGAGTGTTTGCCCCAGAGTGTCTCCAACACCGCTGTGAAGAGAATCTACTTCAGCTGATTCCTCAGTGCCTCTCATCCGCCCATTCAACCTTGGGAACGCACCCTTTCACCAGGCTTGACGTGCTAATTGTTCCTGCCAATTTTGCAAGTCTGGGGATGGCCAGGTAACTTTCTTTTTTTGGAAAATCTGGTTTGTACATCTATGTTCCATGTAATTCTTCCATTTTCTATATTTTCCACAGTCACCAGACTCCTTTTTAGATGATGGAATTAGGTACCCAATTGGCTTTGGCATCACTGTCACCTTAGGGATGCTGTTCAAGTAGTCTCAGTTGCCAACTGCTCTTGTATTTTTAGGCTCTGGAAAGGATCAATGGTTGGGTGATGGGAGACTCAGACTGGACTTCCTTAAAAGCAAAAAAGCCCACACAGCTGCTAAGATTTTAGAATACATAGTGTCAGAATGAAATTTGTTCTGGACTATACCACGTCTATGTTAAGGTTAGTTTGGGGGTTTGAGCATGATGCTAATAAGACCAAGGCCATGGCTCCAAGCTCTATGCATAATACTTAGCTTTACTTGGTTCTATGACCATACTCCTAATCTTGGCCAGCTGTCTCTTAAATTCATGCCATTGTTCATAAGGACAACTATTTAAGAACACTCTATTTTTAAATTTTTGTCTTTGATCTCTTTATTTTTATTTTTTTAAATTTAAGTTTATTTAGTAAATTTAGAACATTATTCCTTAGTTACAAGAATTATATTATTTCCCTCCCCTCCCCTCCCCCATCCTTCCCGCAGCCGACACGCAATTTCATTGGGTATTACATGTGTCCTTGATCAACACCTATTTCCATGTTGTTGGTATTTGCATTAGGATAGAACACTCTATTTTTGAGAGACTATAGATAGATTAATCTAAATTTACCACCACTACTGAGAAAACAGCTCAAAAAATATGCCTTGCTAATGGTAATTTAATAACATCGTCTTTGTATATGAAAGACGGTATTATGACAGAGAAAACCAAGTAATACCAACTAAACTTCAACTGAATTGTTTACACTTAACTCCATTTAGTAACACCAGTTTCCATTCAGTGGTTGTCGGTTGCATGACACTCAGCAAATTGGTATTTTAGCAAGGGTTTTTATTTTATGTGGTTAGGCATCTGTTTGCAGATCTTAGTCATTAATGGGGCATATGCTTTATTAACGCTGGGAAAAGTAAGCTCATCAAAACATGTGACTTTATATTTTTCTCCATTACTCAAAGGAAGGGTTCCTTCTTGATGCCAATTAATTTCCATGCCCCTGTTCATCTGTCATTTGCTATATTTTGCCTGAAAATTACATAGATTCTTAGCAATAACCATGAGAGTTAGAGAATTATCCAGAGCATTTATCTTAGAGATTTATTAGATACATACGCTTTTTTAACCCTGGCTCAAAGTTCTTTGCCTTTGAAAAATTTAAGAAAGTGAGTGTGTTGATTTTTATCCCTTAATTAATACATAAACTGCAATAATATACTTTAATTATATACATTTCACAATTGACCTACATAACCATATTAGTGATTTGACTTAATTTTAAAGAAATGTTCATTGATTACTATTCTCACCAACTCCTTCTGCAATCTTTGATATTTGAAAATATTGAAGACATAAATCTCTTGATTAAATATGTCTATTTTGGAGACGACTTTCTCTGCCTATTTTATCTTTTTTGACACTCATGATAGTTATAATGATTCTCAGCACACCTACTAATAGCTTCTAAATTCATACTTCAGAAAATTGAAGACAGAATATTAAAAAAAATGCAGATTGTCTTGTTCTCTATATCTCCTTCTTGCTGAATCTGTCAAAGACAAAATTTGTTGACCTTCAGGAAAGTGCAAAGTTTCCTTCTTCAGGTTAATTTGCTCAAACAGGCATGTGTTTGCAGCTCCTTTTTTAAAAGGATTTTTTTCAGTAATTTAATGCTGAACTGTGTATTTTTAAAGTGTGCCTGTGTGTCCTGAGGGCAGATGGCATGGGTTACAAATGCCAAAAATGTGATGATAATAACTTTGGATAAAAGCAGCCTTGTAAAAACTAAAAAAGGAAACAATTTTAAGAATTTGTGGTAGATCCCCAAATGTCCTGTCTTGTTTTTCATTCTAGACTGTGGAAATTAACTTCATTCTCATTTTGATATTTTCTTGGATTTGTTTGATAGTCACTCTATTTGAGTCAGATAGCTGTAATTGTGGTGCTTTCTGTTGGCAGTTATAGGGAACACTTGATTTCTCTGACTTCTGGCTTCTGGAATTAGTTCCTCTTGTTTGTCTTGGATATTTTAGGACGTATGTACCTTAGTCCACAGGAAACCGAAGGGAATTGTGACTGACCTTGCTTCTAGGGGCCAACTACTTTTTCTGTTTGTCATGAAAGATGTTACAGTATAGGGAAGGTAGACTAAAAGAGCCTTGACCAGTTATAAAAGTAAAATAGCAAACTCCAGATGTAAGAATATCTTTCCACAAAGATTGTAGGATGTTCCCTTGAACTTCTGGCTCAACTGTTTATTGTAATACTCCTGAGGCATCAAAGAATTTTTTTGGCACATGAAACAACTTGTCCCAGAGTATCTGTTATATGTAAACATGTATGTAATATTATAAATTCTTTGCTTCTGTATTTCTTTTGTTGCTAGGCCTTATTTAGAGTAAATGCGATTTTGAAACTCCTTTTTGGTAAGCTAAATGAACATTTCCATATGAATTAAGAGGGCAAATTATTAATATTCTTTCAAGGGTTTTGCTTTTTTTGGATATTGTCCTCAATGATTTCTCTATATTTAAAATCTAAATATCATAGTTTGTTTTAAGTTGAAACTTAATGAGTAACTTCTTGACTTGGTATTGATTTTATAGTGGGGGGAAAAGCTTTTCATCTATAATCTAAATGAGAAACAGTATCAACATCAGTTAATAAGACAGTAAATATTGTCATTAACAGTCCTGTGAAGTTTTTGAGCTTTTAAAACATTGATAGCAAAAACATTTGTATCCATTACAATATTTAAAATGTTGCTTTTTGTATTTAGCCAGAATATTGGTCACCCACCTGTTGAGTCACTCTTCTTTTCTAAGTCACTGTCCCAGGGAAGAGATTGTTTTGCCCTGCCTCAATTCTAAGCAAAATTTAGTCTTCTAGAGCCTGAATTTCTACTTTGGTTCAGACATACTTATTTACTAGGTAACAGATTTTTAAAAACCATAAAACAGGCATATTTAAACTTGATGGGATGAAAGTTTCTTAGATCCATTTATACATGAGGAAATAAATACATTTGAGAAATAAATGTATAAATCAGTCTCTGGAATTTTGACAACTGTATTCAGTATAGTTTCATTAATATTACAAAATCCTCACTTGTTTTGTTTTTTAAACCCTTATCTTCTGTCTTAGAACCAATTTGATCTCATAGACTGATTATCTTTGTTCAATTCTATTTTATCCTTACGTTGAATAGGAAAAGCAGTAAGATGCAATGGAAATATTGTTAGATTTAGATTTTAGTACTAACTTCCTCACTTACTAGCCTCATGATTTTAACCTCTATGGGCTTCAAATTCCTTTTCTGTCAAATGTGATTCAAGTTTCACATTATTTCACAAGATTGTTTTCTGGATCTGCTGTGATAAGGCATTTCAAACACTTTCTAACCAGAAAGTACTAAACAATACCTAGCATTTTGTAGTACTTTAAGGTTTACCAAGTACTTTACCTATAATAACTCATTAAATATAAATATAAGACAGGATATTTGATCTGGAAGGGACCTTGAAAACCTAGTCCAATCCTTTTACAAATGACTATACTGAAGCCCTGAGATGACTTGGGATTATTGACTAGAGCTGGAAGGAACCTCAGGGAATCTCTTGTCTAACCCTCTCATTTTGTAGATATGAAAACTGAGGTCTCTAGAGTCAAAGTGCCTTGCTCAATATTACAAAAGTAGAAAATAGATGACCTGGGTTATGAATACAAGTCTTCCCACTCCTAATCCAGTGATCTTTTTACTTTATGAACAATGCTTTCCAGTAGAAAGAGCAGGGAATTTCTAGTTTAGCTTGGATTGAATAAATGGATGAACAAAAGGCATGGATTAAGGACTTACATGTTCCAAATACTGTTCTAAATGACAAGGATACAAATAGAAGAAGTGAGACAATCACTGTTCTCCAGGAATTTACACTCTAATTGAGGGAGAGGCTACACAACGAAAGAACCTAGAAATCTGAGATCCAGTGGTGGCATGGATGTAAAAGTCAGGTCCTGTGGATGCCCTGGCATGTAGATGGAAGAAGGGCCCAGAGAACCTGAGGACAGAATGACAGAACAGATTATGGTCCTCCATCGTACTGGAAGAATTATAATTGATGACTTACAGCTCATTCAAACTGTGCCAGGTAAGCAGGCTGTGGAACTGTGAGATTGGAAGGGTCCTAACTATCACAATTAGGAAGTACAAATGGGCTCAGGGACCACCTGGAGCAGAGATTCTAGGTTCCTGACCTTAGAGATGGAGCTAGGAAGGCTAGTGTCCAACCAGGAGGGAAAAGGGGAGAAGGGGTATTGGTAGGAAGGTTGGGGAAAAAAGGGCCTCTGCTGGTAGCTGTTCCCAATTGTGTTCCAATGGGATCTGGATATCTTGAGTTAGTGGAGTGGGGAAAGAAAAGGGGAAGGACTCCCCTGCAGACAGTTCTTCCTGGCTATCTGCCCTGGTTGAGACTTTGAAAGAAATACTTGAAAGGGATTCATCTGTCTTACACTGTATGTGGAAATAAATATAATTTTAATGGAATAATAGGCTAGAACTAGATTTATGATTATTGCCTTAAAAATTAACACCTCAACCTTACTTCTGCACTTATTTATAATAAATGCCTTGCTTCACTATTTGTCTTTCAGCAGCTCTTATCTGCCACCTTGTATAAATAGGTTTGTGCAGCTGCCTAATTAGCTATGGATTCATCCGGACAAGTTCTTTTACTTTTTCATTTCTAGCCTAAACATCTCTCCAAGACAGATTTGCTACAAGCATGGTCTTGTGTGAAGATCCCTGAATCAGGAACTATAGGCTCCGCCATTGTGCTGCTCAGATGCACACAGGACTTGACCATTTCAGGCTATTACCTGTGATCTTTATTGGTAGTTGAGAGGATGTTGATAAGGTAGCAGTGGTGAAGATTCAGTCTCTTGCAAGTTAGTTCTTCCTGGGGACCTAAGGGCTCTGCTCTTTGTCTTTCAGTGCTAACCTTTGGGTTTCCCATAGCACTCCTGAGTTGTTAGCTTCTAAACTGAACTCCCTCCTGATGGCAAGGGCTTCCATGGAATCGCTGGGACAAGAAGGTATCTGCTAATCCTTCAAGCCCTACAAGCAAGCTTTAAGGCACAACTACTTATTTAAATACATGTGTGTATATACAATCCATTATGTACACAGATATCTGCTAGTTCTCAGTTTCCTCTCCTGTCCCTAGATGTCTTCAATAGGCCAATAAATGGAGTTAGTAGACTGACACACCTTTCCCTTAAAGTGGCTTCACGTACAAGGAAGCTCTATCCCAAGCACTATAGGTTCTAGAGAACCTCTCATAGAGAGATTTTGCAGAACTCTTCATATAATAAACATTTTTTAGGAACTGATGACCACAGACTCTAGCCTACAAATACCAGATAGCTCAAAAACTATCTCACAGCCAAACACATTCATTCCTGAAAAAAGAATGAAGGCTTGTTCCAGCCCCCATTATTTATCTCTTGCCTGAATGAGTCTCTTCGAATTGCCAGCGGTTTGCTGAGAAACTGTCCTGAAGAGTCTGGGCCAACCTTCTAATACAGCAGTTTTGAGGGAATCTGGGCCCCACATTATTTTCAGCCAACCCAACATGAAGATGAGAAAACTTTTTGGTTTATATTTCTTCTAATGACTGTGGACTCATCCTGAGACCTGAGTGTAATGTGTAACAAAAGATGAAAGGGAGAGAGAGGGAGAGGGAGATAGAGAAAGAGAGAGAGACAGACAGAGAGAGAGAGAAAGAGAGAGAGACAGAGAGAGACAGAGACAGAGAGAGAGACAGAGAGAGACAGAGAGAGAGACAGGAAGAGAGAGAGAGAGAGAGAGAGAGAGAGAGAGAGAGAGAGAGAGAGAGAGAGAGAGAGAGAGAGAGAGAGAGAGAGAGAGAGAGAGGAAGAGAGAGAGAGTTGGAGGGAGACAGAGAGAGACAGAGAGAGACAGAGAGTAAGGGGGAGAGAGAGAGAGAGAGACAGAGAGAGAGAGACAGAGAGAGAGTGAGTTGGAGGGAGACAGAGAGAGACAGAGAGAGACAGAGAGGAAGGGAGAGAAAGAGAGAGAGAGAGAGAGACAGAGAGGAAGGGAGGGGAGAGAGAGAGAGAGAGAGAGAGAGAGAGAGAGAGAGAGAGAGAGAGAGAGAGAGAGAGAGTTGGAGGGAAAGAGAGGTCTTTTTCAGGTCTTTTTCTTTAATAATTCATTCAGAAAGCTACAGCTACATAATAAAATGAGTAAACAGAGAGCTTTAAAAATCATTATCACTTACTTAAAGGCCCACAATAGAGGAAAACCATGTCAGCCCTTGATAAATTGCTTGTTTTTCTTTGACCTGATTGCATAACCAGTGGCTTCTAAATGCTGTAGTGGACTCCTGGCTAGTTCCTGTCTATTGCCAGTACAATTTTCTAAAGTACTTCAATTTGAGGATAAAATGTGTGCAGGCACATGCCCAAGGACAAACTTAACCAGCTCCTTACCCTCTTTCTCCTGGGGTTAACCAGGGCGTTTTACTGTTTACCCTTATCTCCCAGCCTATCTGTAACAGAATAAGCAAATCATTGCATGTTGGTACAAAGAGTCTGTTGTTTTTAGCCTTCTAATTGTACTCCTGTCTGCTGGGAAAGGAAGCAGCCATAAATTTCACTTATTATCTTAAGTATCAAGGCTTCACAGCTTTTAGATTTTTGTGTGTGTTCATTCTTTTTAAGATTACTCTTATTAGAGTTTTTAGTTCCCAACTCTTCCCCCCCTCTTTTCACTTCCTTTTGTTTTTTAAACTTGAAAAAGATGCCCCACATTCAGTGCAAGATGAAATTATGTTAGTTCTTTCCTAGAGGAACACAATAATGAAATTAATTGACTTAATTGTAATGTTTTTCTTTTGATCTCTGCCAGTTCTACTATATTCTTCCCTGCTTGTTTGTAAAATTTGGGAATTTATTTTTATAAATCCTTATATTTGGACTGTGGTGTGAATTGTTAGGTGTTGTTGTTGCTGGTTGTTATTACTTAAATTGGGAGTGGGAGAAGGTGGGGTTTTTGTTGTTGTTTGCTTCATAATTTATCCTTTTTCTTTACAGCTGGGATTTTTCTTCAAAGTTATTCTGGTTATTTTCTGTAAAATATAATAATGATTATAATTCAATTAAGTTATTAAAGTCCTTTGTAACTTCATGTTCTCTTTTTTTAATTGCCCAGCTCAGTGCCTTTGAATTATACATAGAAAACTTTTCCCTTTTGAGATATACTCTAGTTCTTTTCTTTCCTATGATTCCATCTCTCCCCTGAAATAATTTCTATTATTTATGAATTTTGCTCCCAATTGTTCCCAACCCCCACTACCTGTACACACACACATACACACATGCACGCACACACCAGAAAATACTAGACATGATCCTGAACATTTCTGGGCCTCAGCTCCACATTGATATCTGTTCCATAGTTAATAACATATAGGTTGCTCCTTCTACCTTTCTACACTTTGTACTGGAAAACAACTTCTCTTCCTCTGTATTCTTCAAACACCATGAAATGGAAAGACATAATTTTATAAGAATTTCTGATACAGTTTCAAGAGATTCTGAGTGTTAAGTTACTAGTGTCCTATAGAATCCAATGAACACAGAGACTGAAAAGCTGGAGGAAAAGGAGGGAGAGGGAGAGGGAGGTATAGTTGTGACCATTTGGAGACTTAAGGAGATGTTTTGGATTTAGAAATGGCAAGATCCAAATGGTTAGATGTATGGTGTGAGGGAAAGAGAAGAAAAGATAATTCCAAGGTTGCCAATATGGAAGACTGATATTCCTTTGACAGAAATTAGGAAGTCTGGAAGAAGAGAGGGTTTGATGGACAAAGTTACCGAATTCAGTTTGGGACATATTGAGTTTGTGGCATTTTTAGGATATCTTTTCAGGTTTGAAGCTTTGGCTCCTCATTGCCTCTCATCTCTCCCAAAATCCAATATGTTGCCAAGGCCTGGGAATTCCACCTTCTCAACATCTTTCAAATATAGCACCTTCTCTCCTCTGACACTGCCCCCACACTGGAACAGGTCAAATTTTCCATTCAGCAAGCATTTACCAAATGTCTACAATGTGTAAGGCACTATTGCCACTGCTAGGGAGACAAAAACAAAAATTAGATAGGCCTTTCTCTCCTTGGAGAGGAGGCCATGTGTTCACAAATGAGAAAATATAAGGCATTTTAAAGAAGGAATTAGCACTATGTTCTAGGGGTTTTAGAAATTGGAAATTGGATTTCATAGATAGCTAAGAATTTGAAAGAGAAAGCTGAAGAAGTATGAGGCTCTGCAGAACATAAAGTAGGAAATATAATGACAGTTTTTGGCAACAGCTCATGGGTTAGTTTAACAAGGATATAGAATACATAAAGGAGAATAATGGGAAATAAATTTGGAAAGGTAGGTGGGAGCTATATTATGGAGGTTTTTTAATGTAAGGATGAGGAGTTTTTATTTTATCCTAGTGGCAAGAGGAAACACTAAAGGTTTAGAATAATGATAATTATGGCATATTAATGGATCAGAAAGGAAAGAAAGTATAAGTGAGAGGACAGCAATTAAGAAGTTATTGTGGCAATTTAGGCAACAGATGATGAGAATTTATAAAGATGAAACAAAACAGACCTGACCTCAAAGAACTATAGAACTAGATCATAGAGATTACTTAATCAGATTCCCTCATTTTGAACTGCTTACATTCTAATGACATGCCTGATAAGACATACCTTTATATATACATAATTATGATTTAATATTGAATGCGTTAATGTGGAGAGTAGTAGAGAAAGAGTTATAAAAAATTCAAGGAGAGATGTCATGTTTAAGATAGAGGGGAATCAATGTTATACTCACATTTATTGAATACTTGTACTGTTAGTACTATTAAGACACTAGAGGCATCTGGGAAGCTTCACATGAGTGGCAACTGAGCTGAACCTTAAAGAAAAACATGGATTTTGTGAGTCAGAAATTAGGAGAGAATATATTTCAGCCATTGGAGATGGCCTGTGTATTTTGGTAGGAACTGGAGTATTGAGTTTAGGGAACAGCTAGTCCAAATAGCCTAGAAAATAGAGTTCATAAAAAGAAGTCTTATATAAGGAGTGAAATGTATCTAGGAATTATTTTCTAGAGATTCTTAACTACAATGGATAGCCATTGAAGGTTTTTGATTAGGGGGATGACTTGGTCTGATGTAGGGTCAGAAGCAGCTTTGTGAAGCTTGGGGAAGTGGCACTTGAACTGGGTATTGAAGAAAAAAAAAAGAATTTTAAATCCCTCCTTCCTCATGTATACTTTCCCAATCCTTCCAACTGTTAATATTCCCTCTCCTTGAATATTTCCTGAAGGTCTTTTGTTCATATAATTCTCTGGCTTGGGTCCTGCCCATTGTGTCATCTTCTCTAAAAAGCTTCCCTGTCCTTCTTTCTTGAGTTCAGAAATTAAAAATCCTTCTCCTCCTTCCTTGTCCTTTGTTTTAGAAAAGAGGGAACCAAAGTACTAAAAAATTAAGTGACTTGTCTGAAGTTCACTAACAATAGGCAAGTCACTTAAATTTCTGTGGGCATCAATAATATTCAACTCAGTTGAACTAACTAGTCTTCTAGCTTTAAAATTTTATGATTATTGGATTTTAGTTCGACTTCAACCTTTGTTTTAAATATAGGTGCTCAATTTTCCTCTATTATAATCAATGAACTTAGAGTTTTTATTTCTGAGAGAAAAACCAGTTTGGTATTAAATTCCTGGATATGGCTTTTCGCTTCTCTCATCTTCTTTGATTTGCAGAGAAGCATTCTTTGACATTGTTGATCACACACTTCTTCCTGATGTGCTATTCTCTCTATTTTTTGGGACACTACTCTCTTCTTATTGTCCTATCTATCTGACTGCCCTTTCTCCTTCCTTGCTGGACCTTCTTCCAGATCACCCCCCCCCCCCCCATAACTGAAGATGTACCTCAGGATTCTGCCCTGGACCCTCCTTTCTTATCCTTCTATACTACTTCACTTAGTGATCTCATCAACTCCATAGATTTAAGTACCATCTCTATGTTGATGACTTATATCTACCTGAAATTCTCTGCTGACCTCCCTACTTGTATCTTCAATTGCCTTTCATGCACCTACAACTAGATGTCTAGTAGACATTTTAAACTCAACATGTCTGAAATGGAATTTATTACCCCCTTTAATCATTCCCCCTTCTCCTATGAATACCCTGCGTGCCCCACACACTCCCTATTATTATAGAGAGCAACACCTTCCTCCCAATCCCTAAGGCTGAGAGTCATGCTGAATTCCTCACTATCTCTCCCCTCTCCATCCAAGCTGCTACCAAGGCCTGTCTGTTTCACCAAGGCAACATCCTTGACAACGTCTCTCCCTTCTCATTGCCACCACTTGTGTTGGTCCTTATCACTTCATGCCTAGATTTTTGCAATGGCCTGTAGTGGGACTCTGCTTGCTGCAAGTCTCTCCCCACTTCAATTCTTTCCCTCATTCAACTTCTAAGTGGTTTAATGAAACTGCAAGTCAAAACATGTCACAATCACCCCCTCAATAAACTCCAGTGGCTCCCTATTACTTCTGGGACCAAATTCAAAATGCTTTAGTATGCAGAGTCTTCTGTAACCTAGGCCTTCCTACCTTTATAGTCTTCCCACTGCCAGGTGCTCATCTATCCATCGACACTGGCCTCTTAAATGTTCCTCAAACAAGACACTCTGTTTCCTGGCATTTTCTCTGGTTGTCTCCATGTCTAGAATTCTCTCCTTCAATTCCAACTGCTGACCTTTCTGTCTTCCTTTCAGTCCTCCTAAAATCCATTCTTTTACTAGAAGCCTTCCCTATCCTCTTTTAATTTTAACGTCTTCACTTTGTTAATGATTTCTTATTCATCTTTTGTCTTGTTTTCTATATATTTGTTTACATATCTCCCCTATTAGATTGTAAGCTCCTTGAGGACAGGAACTGTCTTGCCTCTTTTCTATATCTATAGTGCTTAACAAATATTAATTGATTTTAACTCAATCTAACTCTATTTTCTACACACATATATAAACTTATAACAGTCCTTTCCCAACAACAACAAAAAATAACTGTTTGGTGGTAAAAAAAAAAATTGTCTACTTTTTTTTTTTTTTAAAGACTTGGTCTCTTTCAGTTTCACCCAGTCTGGAAGTACAGGGGCTACTCATAAACCAGATCTCTTTCTCTTCTCTTTTCTCTTCTCTTCTCTTCTCTTCTCTTCTCTTCTCTTCTCTTCTCTTCTCTTCTCTTCTCTTCTCTTCTCTTCTCTTCTCTTCTCTTCTCTTCTCTTCTCTTCTCTTCTCTTCTCTTCTCTTCTCTTCTCTTCTCTTCTCTTCTCTTCTCTTCTCTTCTCTTCTCTTCTTTTCTTTCTTTCTTTTTGTTTTTAAACCCTTACCTTCTGTCTTAGAATCAATACTTTGTATTGATTCTAAAGCAGAAGAGTGGTAAGGGTCAGGCAATGGGGGTTAAGTGACTTGTCCAGGGTCACACAGCTAGGAAGTATCTGAGGCCAGTTTTTATCCTAGGTCCTCCAGTCTCTAGCCTGACTCTCAATCCACTGAGCCACCCAGCTGCCCCTTCCCATTCTTTTCCTGAAAACTCTCCTCATGTAACTTGGTGGCCTTTCTCCTCTTACTCACCATTCCAGATCAGCATAGCTCACTGCAGAGTTCAGGATCCAATGTCTGCCTGACATCTACCAGCCTTAACCCTACCTGCTGTTAAAGACAAGAATAAACAAATCTTAGAGACTGTGGTAGGTTGGGGAAGGGAATTCCTTTCATAACAATCATCCAGCCACCTAGAGCATTCCTTTCTGATTCTCTATCTATAGGAATTAGCAGCTACTGCCACATACCATATTGGTAGTATGCTTTTTTAATGACCATCTTCTTTCTTTGGCCAAGTAATTTAACACTCAAACCCCTTCCTCTCACTCTAAAAATGTGGCTTTAGCCCCATCCCTCCTATTTTAGTCTTGAGTGAGTTATTTCTATTTTCAAGCTAATAAGTTGCACCTACATGGTTGGCAGGCACATCTGCCATTTAAACTGTTTGGTAGTTAACAAAAAAAAAAAAAACCCACAATAACAGAGCCAGGGCGGCGGGGGGTGGGGATGAACACATTTTAGTTGTTGCTGCACACACTGTTGTTTTGGCCCTGATAGGCAGTTGTAAAGGACTTGTCAAGTGCCTTTGTGTGCTGTTGGGTACACCTACCTGGAAGAGATCACGTCTCCCAAGGGGTTTATGCCTCAGCTGACATTGTGTCCTTGGATTTTCTTTTCCTTGGTGGAGAGCTGGTACATAAATGGAGACACATTGCTCAGAGCTACCTAGCTAAAAATCTGTTTTCCTTTCAGCTTATTTATCTTCTCTACTCTCTTTGCTACATCTTCACCTTATAATGCTACCCTTCTGTTTCTTTCTCTTGTTGCTCCTCCCTCCTTTTTGCCTTGTTTGGCTTCAAACCTTTTTTATTTCCTCATTTTCTTTGTGCAAGGTCATAAACAATGAAAACAGTATAACACCCAGAGCAGTATACTGCTTATTGCCTGATGGGGGCCCATGCAAGCTATTTTTGGGAACATTTGAACACTCAGTTTCTCTTACCACTTCAGCTCACTCTTACCAACATAAACATATACCCCCGTATTTATAGGATCAAGTAACATTTTCTCAGTGGGAACACTTTTCATGTTTTGACAGAAGACAGGGCATAGAGGTTTTCTTGCATTATCCCAGGCCACTTTTGGAAGAGGTGAAGTCTATTGGTTCATATTTTTATTGGTGTCGCCTTTCTTGTCTAGTCTAAGGGTAGCTCCTGGAAATTATTTGAAAGTGATACTAATAAAAGAAGTGTGTGTGAGTCAGTCAGTCTATAAACATTTATTAAGTACCTACTATGTGCTAGGCACTATGCCAAGTGCTGGGGATAAAATTTGAAAAAGCCCTAAAGGAGCTAAAAATCCCAAGAGAGTAGCCCAAATGGGGGAAGACTACAGATAAAAGGAAGGTGAAAAGGAGATGGGGAGTTCCCTTGGAGGGCATGATGGAGAAGTCCCAGGAAATGCAACTGAAGGTGAAATAAAGAGATGGCTGGCTGGGTATGAAAGTTCTTACTGGAGCTATCTTTCCTCTAATCAAAGGAATATTTGTGAGAGAATCTCTTGAAGGATGAGGAAAGGGGATATGCAAGAGGGAGGAGCTTAGCTAAATAGAGATACATGAATATGCTTAAATATTTGTGGATACAAACTCGCCCCTTTTGTTTGTGTGATGTTTTCTTCAATGAAAGCATAAGCAACTTGCAAAGGCAATGAGGGAAGGGAAAGGGAAGGAGATGCCCTTTCAACAATTTTCTATCTCTTTAGAGCATTTACTGCCATTTCTCCATAAGAGAAATGGCAATATTGTGGAATACTGCAAAGGGAATATGCTATATCTCAGCAAAAATTTACAGTCTTTCCTTCCCCCTTCCCTCTTCTAACTGAGAAAGAAAGAAAAACAAAATCACTGTTACAGATATGTCAACCAAGACAAATTTCTTCATTGACTATGTCCACCCCCTTCACCCCCCCCCCCCCAAAAAGCCTTAATCTGCATTCTTGAGTCCTTTACTTTTCTTTCAGGAAATAGGTAGCATGCTTTATCACAAGTCCTCTGGAATCATGTTTAGTCATCATATTCATCAGAATTCCAAAGTCTTTTAAGGTTATTTGTCCTCACAGTATTGTTGTTGAATAACTTGTTCTCCTGGTTCTGCTTACTTCATTATTCACCAGTTCATACCAGTCTGTCTAGGTTTCTTCAACACTCACCTCATTATTATTTTTTGCAGCACATTTATTATTAGTATTATTATTTATTCCTTAATTGATAGGAACCCAACTAGTTTCCAATTCTTTGCCACTTCAAAAAGAACTATAAATATTTATTTTTGTACACCCTTAGAGTTTGTTTTGCTTAAGACTATTCCGCCCATCCCCTTTAATTTACTCTCTTTTATTCTCCCTTCTTCCTTCTTCTCTTTCTCTTGTTTCCCTGTTTTATGAAATGTATTTCCATATGCAACTCTCTGTGTATATATTCTTATTTTCTTCCATCAGCTCAGATGAGAATGAGGTTCAATTGTCATCCATTTCAACCCCCTTTCCTCCTTTGTTCATATGGACTTTATTTAGAAACTTTGGTAATATGAGACTATTTTCTCTAACTTTCCTCTCTCCTCTTTCTTCTAAGTTTATTCCGTTCTATTTTTCTTCTGGAACTATCAGGGCATAACAGAATCCTTCCCAGGCCTTCTATCTAATTAGACTCTTACTCCCTAATAATGATAAAGTTCAAGAATGACATATTTATCATCTCCTCATATTAGCATGTAAACAGTTTATCTTTGTTTAGTTCCTTATTATTGATCATTCTTGTTTACTTTTTAATGTTCTCTTGACTCCTGTGATTTCACTTCAAAGTTTCTATGTAGTTCTGGGCTTTTTTTGATCAATAATGCTTAGAATTCATTTATTTCACAAGGTCCATTTTTTTTCCACTCTGAAGATTATATTCAGGGGGCAGCTGCATGTCTCAGTAAATTGAGAGCCAGGCCCAGAGATAGGAGGTCCTGGCTTCAAATCTAGCCTCAAACATTTCCTGGCTGTGTGACCCTGGGCAAGTCACTTAACCCCCATTGCTTAGCCCAAATGTAAAAAATAGACTCGAATACAGGACTACAATCCCCACAAGCCTTTGCTCCACTTCCCCAAAATGCTTTGTAATCTCACAGAAATTCTCAGGTGGGCCGAGATCGAAAAGGGATTTAAGCTGGTGGCAAAGGTTTTTGGCTCTCTTTTGGACTTCCATTTTGGGGCAGACATGGCTCTTTCCATAATGTAGGTGAGGTCTTGTCTAGGCCTCCCTGGCCTAGGCACGTTTTCCTTATCCTGTATTTTCTTTTAATCCTTAACTTTTAATAAACCTCTAAAAATATAATACTCCTTGTAGAGAGAAACTAATTTCTACCTGCCTCAGTCTCCCCTAAATTTTAACTGTTACACATACCACCCTTCTGCCTTACAACCAATACACAGTATTGATTCTAAGACAGAAGGTAAGGGTTAAAAAAAAAAAAAGATTATATCTAGTTTCTCTGTGTTTGCTATTCTTGATTGAAATTCTGTATCCTTTACCTTCTGGAATATTTTATTCCAAGCTATGTACTTTTTTATGGCAGTAGGTACTAAATCTTTGGTGTAATCCATCTTTGATATTTGAATTCTTTTTTTTTTTTGACCACCAGCAATATTTTTAATTTGAACTAAGAGATCCAGATTTTAGCTTTAACATTCTCAAAAGGTTTTTATTTCTTTCAAGAAATGACCAGTGAATTCTTTTTATTTCTTCTTAAGTCTTTGGTTTAAGAGATCAGGACAATTTTCTTTTAAGATTTCTTGAAAGATTGATAGCTAGATTCTTTTTTTTTTTGTGATTGAATTCAGGTAGTCTAGTGATTTTTAAACTTTTTATCCTTGATCTGTTTTCTTTATCAGTTATTTTTGTTATGGGATATTTTATATGTTCTTCTATTTTTTCTAGACTTTAAAGTTTGTTTCAATAATTCTTGTTTTGTCATGGAACTATTAGCCCCCATTTTAATTTTAATTTCCAAGGAACTTATTACTTTGTCAAAGTTCTGTAACTTTTGTTCCAGCCTGTTAATTCACTTTTCAGTTATTTCTTCCATAGCTCTCATTTCTTTTTAAAAAATATTCCTCTAATACTCTCATTTCATTGATAAAAAGTTTTAATTCTTTTTAAAAAACTCATAATTTTGTCCAAGAATTATAGTTGAATTTGTGCTCACGGTGTGTTTTTCTTTAAGACTTTGCTTGTAGATATTCTTTAGTGGTGTTTCTCTTTTGAGTTTATTTTTTTCCCACCATAATAACCTTTTAGAGTGGGATTTTAAAAATGAGTTTGCTCATTTCATTCTTTCAGTGTACTTCCTCACTTCAGATCTGATGATAGGGCCAGGCTCTGCACACTTCTGGAGAGAATTTTTGGGCTAGTCCAGCTGAAACTTTCTTAATAACGTATTAAGTGTTGTATTATCTCAGGTTTCTGAAACAATTCATGGTCAGGACCTGCACATTTTCAGTTCTCCTAAAGAGGACTGATTCAGGACAAATTCTGATCACTGCCCCCTTGTTTTCAGCACTGCAGGTTCCTGGGTCTAAGCAATAGAATTGTGGGCTCACACCATTTTATAGTTTCAGTAGATTGTTGCTAGACTCAGCCACTAGTCAACATTTGATAAGCTCCACAAGCTTTCCTTTGGGCAGGGATTCTTTGCCCTGTTCATTCCAATTAAGAATATGTACAGGACAACAAACTCCACATTGTTTAAACTCCACAATTTGTTTAAAAATTTGGGAATTACATATATGTGCTAATAGTAAAACATCCTTTGCTTTTGAGTTTCCTTTTGTTTTACTTTGATACTTCTTTCTCTTGATTTTGTGGCTGATATATTTTAAATGTAATCATTCTATGTATTATTCCTATTCTCTTTTCATTCCTATTCTCATTCTCATTCTCTTTTCATTCATTTTATTTCCTTTATATTTGCCATTTCTAATAACACAGTACAATCCATTACATTCAGGTATCACAATCTATTCAGCCATTTCCTCTAATCATTCCATTTGTGTTATTTCCAATTATTTTGTCATTTCAAACAAAGCTTCCATGAATATTTTCATACGTACACAGCTTACTATCCTCTCAATATTGTCTTTAGGGCCTAATCCTAGTTAAGGGAATCCACAGGAACAGTTTTACAACTCTTAATGTATATTTCCTTCTTGTCTTCTAGAAGACAATTCACAGCTACTTTAGCAATGTAATATTAGGCCTGTTTCTCTATGTTCCTATCTGCATTTAATTTGATCATTTTAACCTGTCTGGTTCTCAAGTAATATATATTGCCAGGACCATATTTTAGCTAGAATCAACTTTGGACAGTAGATACAGTCTGTTGTAAGGACCATATTTTTTCCAAAACCAAGTCTTTCCAGTTTGAATGCCCAGTGGAACTTTTGTTCCAATGCCAGAATCCCTTAGGAACGTAAGATTATCTCCAAAATATGAAGAACATTAAAGTAATACTTTTTGCAGAATATTTATGCTCTCTAAATCTTTGTTGTTCCACTAGAATTATGTTTGGATTATGTGTAGGCTCAGGCTTATATCTATTGCTAGCCCAAGACAGTTATATGGGGAATCTCCAGATATCTATCATATTTAACATTTAAGATTCTGCTCATCTCCTTAACTTCTCTATAATTTTTTTTTTGGTTAGATTTATCTCATTTTGAGAGGGGACAATTGACTTCTCCCAGTATAATAATTTTGTTATCCATTTTCATCTATATCTCATTTAGTTTTTCCTTTAAAATCTGGATTCTATTACACTTGGTGCACACAGGTCCTATGTTGATAACCCCCCAACCCCCCCCCCCAACTTAATATAGTTACTGTTCATCCCATCTGATTATATCTATTTTAGCACCAACTCTTTCAGAAATCATGACTGATACCCCCTGCCTTCTGTAACGGGTAAAATTATGGCTGAGACTGAATGTAATAATTATTTTTGTCACCAAGGATTTAATTTATAAAATCCTAATGAAAAAACCAAGTCAGCTGGAAATTTTATGTTGTTTTAATTGACAGTGAAGGAGATTAAGGAGAAGGAAGAAGGTAAGGAGTAGGTTTTCTCCCCCACCCCTACCCCTGCCTGGCTGGTACCAAATGGGGAGATTAGGAGATAAGGTTTTGGAGTATGAAGGAGGAAAGAATCAGCCTGACCTCCAAAGGGGCTCAGCTAAGATGCCTGAACCTGAAATCAGCTCCAGGGCAAAACTCACCACCAAACCGAGACAATAGCTGCCACCACGCCAAGATGTCAGAATGCTTAGCGCGCTGCCAGCCAGAGTCGTCTCTCTGGGGAAAGAGGAAGAGATAGGAAGTGATGTGCCTTATACAGACAGTTTTACATCACTTTCCTGCGTTTCATCTGTACCAATGATGACTTGACTTAGGAGAGCCCAGAGGTCTGCCCTTTCTTTTTTTCACATGTCTGTTGAAGGCCATTTCCTCAGATAATTAAATCTTTGAGTTTGATGCAGACCTTCCTAATCTTGTTAAACTAAGAAGGGTCGAGAATGTAGAGTTTCCAAGACCTGATTCTGTTATTCCAAGTATCTCCATTGTTATTGATCAGGAAATAGCTAAATCAGATCTTCTACAGAATGGTCTGATTAGGGTGGAATAGTTTTAAAATTCATACTTCCCTGGATCAGCTGAGTCATGATATATTTCACTCCAGCCCCTCATCTTTTTTTATGTGTGTCTCTCATTTTCAGTGTGTTTATTGTAAATAAGATATTGTTGGATCCTGGTTTTTTTTTATCTCTCTGCTATCCATTTTCTTCCCATGGGGGAATTAATTACAATCACACTCATTGTTTTATTTACTAGCTTTGTATTTCTATTCACATCATTTCTCTTCACTATTTGTCCCCTCTTCCTCTTTTTCTGCTGTATCCCTCCTCAGATGTTCAGTTTCCTTTGACCAGTACCTCTTAAATTCATATCCCTTCTCCCAAATACTCCCATATCTTCTGACCTTCCTCTTTTAGTTTTAAATTGGCCCACCTTTCCTAAGGTCCCTCCCTTGTCCCTTCTCCCATACCTTTTAATTCTTATTCTATCCACCTTTCCAAAAGTCCCTTCCTCATCCCTTTAAATGTGTTTTCCTACTTCTTGATATGAATTCACTTTTGAAATTCTTTCTCCTATCTCTTCCAAAAAGGTCCTCCCTTATCCCCTCATATTATTTCCCTACTTTCTGATATGTTCTCCCCTCTAAGTATCCATCTCTTTTCTTATCCCTTTGTCCTCTTTTCTCTTAACCCACCCTTCCTTCTTTTAGATGCTCCCAGTTTTCCCCAAGGAATAGTTGAAACACCTTTAGTTCATTAAATATTCATTTTTTACCATTTGTAATTATGATTAACTTTGTTGGATATGTTATTCTTGGTTGTAAGCCCAATTCTTTTCCTCTACAAAATACTGTGTACCATGCCTTGCATTCCTTTAATGTTGTGGTTGCTAAGTCTTATGTTATTCTAACTGTAGCTCCAGTTTTTAATTTTTTTTTATTGTTTGTAGTATTTTCTCCTTAATCTGGGAGCTAAAGAATTTAGCAATGATATTCCTGTGCATTTTCATATTTGTGTCTCTTTGAAGTGATGTTTGGTAGATTCTATTTTACCCTCTGATTCTAGAAATTTTGGATAGTTTTTCTTCATGATATCTTGGAGTATAGTATCAATACTCTTTTTTTCTGTCTTAACTTTCTGGGAGTCCAGTTATTCTTTTATTGTTGCTCCTTGGTCTATTTTCCAGGTTATTTGTTATTTGTGACAAGATGTTTCATATTATATTATTTTAGTCTTTTGATTTTCTTTTATTATTTCTTATTGTCTAAGGAAATTGTTAGCTTTCCCTAAATCTAGTTCTTAATAAATTATTTTCTTCTGTGAGTTTCTAGATCTATTTTTCCAATTTGGTGATTTTTGCCCCCCATAATTTTTATGCTTTGCTCTTCCCCCCCTTCCTTTCCATCAATCTCCTTCATTTGATTTTTGAGGTCTTTTTATTTCTTTGCTATTTTGAAAGTAGGTATTTTTACTTCATTATATTCTGTGTTTGAACTGGGGTCTTCCTTGTCCCCATAATAGCTATTTGGGTTCTTTCTACTTTGCTTGCTTATTTAAAAAAATTTTTTTTAATTATAGCAGTCAGGCTAATAGAATTAATTATTGGCTTTTTGTTGGAGTACCAGGGTTCCTAGGGTGATGGGGTATGTTATCTTAGATTTGAGGATGTTTTGTTTATTTGTTTGTTTTCCTGGGGTCCTATTTAGTTACTTCAGTTTTTATAAGCTAGGATCTAATGTAATACCAAATCCCCTGCTCAATCCCCAGTATGTGATTGGCCTTAAGTGCTCCAATCAAAGTTCTGTCACTGCTACTGCAAGCAGACAGTCTACTTTTCTCTGTGGTAGCATCCAGGGACTCTACTCTCCTGGGAGTGATCACAGCCACAGGGCCCTAGCTCATCATCAGCCATACTCACCAGTATGTGATCCTTTCTCACTCCTCTTCTCCTATTGCTGCATCCTGGGATAGAGCAGGTACCCAGTCTGCATTCCTTAGACCTCCAAAGTCCCTTGTTTGTTAGCTATGAGCCTTGAGTTCCTGCTCTTAAGTCCTGGTACCCATAGACTCTATGGTGTCTACTTTTTCAGCCCCCAGCTGTGGACCATTAGGGTTCTCTGAGCAAGACTACAATAGACACAGCTACTCCCATGGCTCTCTGCTTGCTGATTCCAGTGGTATGGCTGGGATCCAAGCTCTGAGGCTCAGAAAACAAAGTCTATCCTGCCCCCAGGGGCTACTTTGTTGATTCTAACTCTATTTGCTCAGTTTCTGCCTCCAGGGTCTAAGGCATTGGGACTGAGGCCAGGGAAGTCAGAAACTTTCCTCCTTAGTTGTCTCTGACTATTCAGCTTGACTCCTGACTCCGGTCTGTTTTTTTCACTTTTTGCATTGATTTTGTTAAGTTATTTTTGGTTGTTAATGGTGCGTATTAGCATATTGAAGAAACATCACACCCTAGTTTTCCACTTTCCCACAATGCATTCCTCATTCCCATTCTTGAGCTCAGACTTTCTCCTTGTCCACCCTGGCTCTAGGTCCAGGAGGACCTGAGTGTCAGGCCAGGAGTGTCAGAGTTGGCACCTGTTATTGAACCATTCACAAATTAAGCCCCGCTATGCTGGTTATGGGACCTCATCTTGTCTTTCTACATAGCCACTTCCTTTGCTGGAATAGTGTGTTCCTGGTTAGACCTTGTTCTACTGTTCATAGACAATATGTTTCCCTATATTGACCTGGACTTTTAAAAAAATGTCTCACTGTAGCTTGCTGCTAGTCCACTATCTGCTTTTAATATACTTTTTTTTTCAATTATTACTTTCTTCCTTTTGTGAAATAAATTAACGTGTTTTTTCAATTACTGTATTCAGTTGTTTTTAGTTGTGTTCAACTCTTCCTAACTCTTCTTGTTATTTTTTGCAGACATTTGGAGTTTTCTTGGCAAAATATTGGAGTAGTCTGCCATTTTCCTTCTCTAGCACATGTTACAAATGAGGAAACTGAGGCAAGCAGAGTGAAGTGACCTGTCCAGGGCTATACAGATAGTAAGTATCTGGGAGTAGATTACAAATCTGGAAGATGAGTCTTCCTGATTTCATACCTAGCACTCTATCCATTACAATACCTTGCTTCCCTTTTCAATTACTAACTTCTTCCTTTTGCCAAATAATTTAATATACTTTTTCAATGTTTACCTTCTTCTATTTGCCAAATAATTTAACACTCAAGCCCCTCCAAAATATCTCTTTAAGTTAGGCAACTAGAGGAAAAAGTCAGTTTTTCTGTTCTACATTTAGATGGAATATCCAGAGTTATATAATAACCCTGCTATATGCCACACTGGATTAACTATACTTCAAATAGTAATAGTAATACTAACAACAGAATAATAATTGCTAATATTTACATCATATTTTAATGTTTGTAACATGCTTTGTATATAATCTTTCCTTTGATCCTTGTACCAACACAGTGAGATAGCTATTCTCATTCCTACTTTATATTAAGAAACCGGGGCTTAGAGAGGGTAGCTAGTGTCAAAGGTAGAGTTTCAACTTATATCTTTATGACTCCAAGTACAGTGTTCTATCCATTAAGTTACCTCTCATAGGTTTTGCCTTCAGTTCCACATTTTAGGTAGTACATTAATAAACTGAAATAAGTCAAGGGGAGGACTACCAAAATGGTGAGTGAATTACTAGAAATCTCGAAGCAGAAGCCTAAAGATCATTTTTGGAAGATGTTAGAGTCATCAAATTCAGAACTGGTGATTGCCTTAGAGGTAAAATAATCCAAACCCCTCATTTTACAGATGAAAAGACTCAAACGCCACAATCCATATTTCCTTCTATTTCCTGTGTGGATGCCTCTCCTGGACATTGCTTTAACATGTCAGAATTCTGACCATTGAATATCATAACCAGTGGAGGTGTTGATAGAGTAAGCAGTAGCCACCATATAACAGCAATGTTTTTTTGCTGAACAATCTGCCCACTTCCTTCTCCTAATCCTATCTCATCCTGGACAGTGGATCTTCCAAAGCATTCTTTCCTCTCTTTCAAAAACACATCCCTCATTCCCTCCCTTAAAGTAAATGACCATGTTTCCTACTTCACTGAGAAGACTGAAATCCTCCCTTCCCTCTCACCTCTTGTCCTTTATTCTTCAGATCTTCTCATTATCAATCTTTCTCCTCTCTGGTCACAAAATAAATATTCCCAGTATACCATAAGGTTCAGAGAGCCTGTGCTTCCATCCTTAATCCTAGAAAGAAAAGTCTTTACTCTATTATCTATCCTGAGTTAACACTAACTTAAATACCTAACTAGATTGTGAAGACAGGATTAACTCTCCTTTGTCTACCTTTTGATTGAATCAACACAAGCTTGAACTAGGTGGAGGAGCTCATAAACCACTTAGTGAATTCACACCCTACCTAGTGCTAGGTGAGAAGCCAGCAAGATACTTGGAGAACTTCACTCTTTTTTTCCAACTTAGTCAGAAACTTGTGAATTCTTTTAAGAGTTCACACTCTCAGAAACTATGAACTCTTTTGATGAGTATTCAGCCCTCCAAAAGATGGGAACTATTTCCCACAAACACTGCCCTCTGGGCAGTGCTAGACAGTTTAGAAGCTGTGATTGGCCCCTGTGAAGAGAGGAGGAGACAAGAAGCCACTATAAAAGACCCTGAATTTCTGAGGCTAAGACTCTAAGAAGGAAGTTGGCTTCAAGAAGGAGTTGGACTTCAAGAAGGAAGTCAGCTTAAGGAAGAAGGTCTGCTTAAGGGAAATAGTTGGCCTCAGGAGTTACCTTCAGCTCCAGTCATTGTCTTGACCTGCCTCTTGGAGGGAACTTAGGTGAGTGGATGGTTGGTTTTCTCTTCCTGTCTTCTGGCGAGTTTAATACTGGTTGAAGGTTAATAAGTACTGGCTGAGCCAAGCACTGGAACACTAGTTAGATAGATTAATGTCTTCTCTACTCTTTTGTATTTCTTTACTTTCACTCTTTCTACCTCTTTTGTAAATAACAGCTATTAAAGGTTACTTGACTTAGAGCAATAATACTTTGAATCATATATTTTAGTCAAACCCCCTTAATTTTAACCCTTACACTATCCCCTCCAGCCACCTGTAGGACCTTACTTCAGCCATCATCTTGTCCCTCTTTGTAATTTATTTATTTATATACATGTATACATAATTATATAATTGATTAATGAGTAGAGAAATCTTTATTAACTTCCTTGCCATTAGTTCCTTCATATCTACCTCTACACATACTTAGTTCTTTCCAAAGGGAAAAAAAAAAATCTGCCTTTGACCTTTCTCGACTAACCATATGTTAACATCCGTTTTCTGTCTTCCTCTTCACTGCTAAATTTCTTTAAAAAATATTTTTGTTATGACCCTGACAAACATAAACATTTCAACATACAAAGATCAGAAACCAAACTCTTAGGAAGGTAGGTGACCCAGTGGATAAGATGTTGGGCTTGGATTCACGAAAATCTGAGTTTAGATCCTGCTTTACCACTTAACTGTATGACCTTGGACAAGTTGCTTAACCTCCCTTTCCTCTTTATAGGAAAACATAGTTGCCTATAAAATGGAGACAATAGAACCTGCCTCACAGGATTGATGTGAAGATCCAATAAGAATCAATATGTAAAGCTTTTTATAAATCTTTAATTGCTATCTAAATGCAATAATGTTGATGATCTGTCTGAAAAACTCAAAGTGTCCCCAAAGTCTTAGTGCAGTTTTAATGATTAATAGCATGGATAACTATTGCTATATCAATAAACATTAAATTTTAATAGCTTAGAATTGCCCTCAGACTTTTGGGACACCTAGTACATGCTAAATTGATCATGCCAGTATGCTTTCTTTGTTCCATTCCTATTTTGTTTACAATTTTTAAATGTTTAATTTTTTTCTTTTCTTGTCTCATTCCCCCTCCACTCTATAGGAACCCTCAAATATAACATGATTATAATTACTCTGAGAAATTCCTATATTGTCTTTCTCATTCTTTGTTCTGTCAAAATGTATAAAGGATTCTTCCTAATCAGTTATCTGAATTCATTACTGATCATTACAATGATCAGAATTCTTAAATCTTTCAAACTTGTTTTTCTTTCCATCAGTATAATCATGATATAAATTATTCTTCTTTATTACCTCTCTGCCTGTTTCAGAGAGTCACAGTTGGTTGGTCATTACATTGATCTTTCAGAAGTCTTTCAGATTTGTTTTCTTTATAATATCATAGTGATATAGTTCTAATTATATTCACTTTATTGTGTATCAGTTCATATAGATCTTTTTTGGGGTTGTCTGAATCTGTTTCTTTTTCATTTCTTATAAAGCAATAATATTCACTTACACTTATATAGCATACTTTTTTGCTTAGTACCCACTTTCCTCCCAGATTCTCTTTGTTTACAATTTCAAGGATACCACTACTAGGAATGCCAAATAATGGTATCTTTGAATCAAAGGGTAAAAAATTAATTTAGTGTTTTGGGAGAGTAAAGTCCTCCCTAATAATTTTACAGAATGGATAGACTACAAAACTGCACCAATAGCATAGCTTCTCTAACAACTCCTATTTCCCATTTTTGTCATCTTTGTCAAAAGGATAGATATGAGGTATAATCTCAGACTTGTTTTAATTTGCATTTTTCTCATGAGTAGTGATTTGAAGCACTTTTTCATTTGGCTGTTGGTAACTTGAATTTCTTCTTTTGGAAACTTAACTGTTTATATCTTTTGATCTATAGCCATTTGGAAATGGTTTATGTTCTTCAGTATTTATATCAATTATCTATATATTTTGGATATCAGATCTTTGTCAGAGAATTTTACTACAAATATTTTCCCCAGTTAATCCTTTTAATTCTAAACTGCATTGATTTTGTTGGTGCAAAAGCTTTTCAATTTTATGTAATCAAAATTCCCCATTTTACCTTCAGTGATGATCTAGCCCACATTTGGCCAACAACTGTTTCCCTTTCCCTAGATATGAGATATATTCTTCCCTTTTCCTCTGTTTATTGTGTAACTTTACATATTTAGGCTATGTAGCCATTTAGAGCTTGTATTTAATGTGATATTTGATATTAATTTAATTGTTATCATACTGTTTTCCAGTTTTCCTATCTGTTTTTTGTCAATAAATCTTTATGCTAATAGTTATTATCCTTGAGTTTATAGTATACTATACTGTTACTACATGTTCTATTATTTCTAAGTCTTGTGTGCCAATTTGTCCCATTGGTTGACTTTTTTATTTTTAATCATTATGAGATTGTTGTAGTGATTTACTGATTTGTACTACAGTCTGAGGTCTGATACTACTCTTTTCCTTCTAATTTTCATTATTTCTCTTGATTTTTTTCCCCTTTTTTCTCACAGATTAGTACTTTTATTATTTTTACTTGATAGTTTGATTGTTATAACATTGAACCTGTAAATTAATTCACTTAATATTTTTATTTTTTATTGTTTAGATGAAACCCATACACGAACAATTAATATTTAGTTACTGTCTTCTTTTATTTCTTTTGTATTTGTATTCATATCATTCATATGTACCTTAAAAGGTACAATTATACAGTTTGTTATTTTTTAATGGAATTTTTTTTCCCTTTCTTCCTTGTGGGTTTCATTGGTAACATATAGAAAGACTAATGATTTGGGAGATATTTTTTCACCTTTTACTTTACTGAAGTTATTAATTATTTCAGCTCATTTTAGTCAGATATCCATAGTTACACAAGTAGATTATCATATAACTTTTTACTATGTATTTCTTGCCTTATTACTATAGCTAATATTTTCAGAAATATATCAAATAATAATGACAATGAACTTCCTTGCTTTAAGTCTGAACTTACTGGAAAGAATCCTTTCATTTCTCCTTAATAGGTTATGTTAGATATTTTTAAAAAAATACTGTTTATTGTGTCAAAGAAATATTAGTTTATTCTTCTGATTTTTAATGTTTTGATATGATTGCATTTCTTTCAGAAGCTTTGAAGTATTGATATATTGATTTTATTATTTTTTATTAATATATTTTATCATTTTCTTAATGTTTACCAGCCCAACATGTTTCATTTAATTCCAACCAGATTATAGTATATGATCTCTCCTTTTTTTTAAAACTCTTACCTTCTGTCTTGGAATCAATACTATATATTGATTCCAAGGCAGAAGAATGGTAAGGGCTAGACAATGGGGGTTAAATGACTTGCCCAGGATCACACAGCTGGGAAGTGTCTGAGGCCAGTTTTGAATCTAGGACTTCCCGTCTCAAGGCCTGATTCTCAATCCATTGAGCTACCCAGCTGCCCCCTATAATCTCTTTAATATGTTTCTGTTGCCTTTTTAATCATACTTTATTCAGTATTTTTGCAGTCCTATACTTTAGATATAGTGGTCTACAACTTTGTTTCTCTGCTTTAACTCTCTCTAGTTAGATAACAAGACTATATTTGTCTCCTAGGAAAAGTTTGGTAGGATGCTTTTTCCCCCCTATGTTTGCAAACAATTTATATAACAGTGGAGTTAAATGTTCTTTAAAAATTTGATGGAATTAGCTATGAATCCATCTGGAATTGGGGTATTTTTTCCTTGGGAGTTTAGTTATGGCTTATTCAATTTTACATTTGGAGATTCAGTCATTTAAATTCTCTTTCCTCAGTTAATATGGGTGTTTTATATTTCTGTAAATATTTATTCAATTCGCTTGTCAGTTTTGTTAGCATCTAATTGAGCAAAATATTTTCGGATTCCCTTCATATAATCATCTGTTGTGAATTCTTGATTTTCATTGTTTTTCATGCAGCTTTCCTTTCTTTGGGGATGAAAATAGTTCATATTTTATCAATTTTGTTAATTCAAAGCTAGAGCTACTGGTTTTTTCTTAATTGAATATTTTTCAGTTTAATTTTTTTCTTTATACTTATAGGATTTCTTTGCATTTAATAGAGGTTTTTTGATTTTCTAGTTTAAAATTTTTATTTTAGATGCATGCCCATTTCTCTCATCTATTATTCTTACTCTCTTTTATTGATGAAAGTATTTAGAGATCTACATTTTCCCCCTGTAACTACTTTTGGTAAATCTCACATTGCTTGGTGAGGGTTAGGCAATTGGGGTTGACTTGGCCAGAGTCAAATAGCTAGAAAGTATCTTAGACAAGATTTAAACTTAAGACCTCAAGTCTCTAGACTTGGCTTGCTACCCACTGAGGACCATCCCCCTCAAATTTGTTAAAGTTATATAATTTAGTCTTCATTTCTATTTAAGCACTTTAACTTTGTTGTATTGATTATAGCTTTTATTGTATTATCTTTAATAAAGGATATCTTTAATATCTCTGTTTTTCTACATTTGTTTATGACAACAACCCACAACTTAGTTTTGTGAGCCAATTAAATTTTGAATGCAATTTCAATATTTTATAATGAAAAACTATTGTGACTTGTATTGGTTAATATCTTAGGATATTTCTACTATTAGTACCTCTTTGAAAATGCTTGAAAAGCTCTATTCTGTTGAATATCCATTTTCTCCCTTTTGAATTATACTCAGTTTTGTGGACTAAGTTGTTCTTTGTTATAGTCCTTTTTCGTTTGCCCTTCCTTTCAGTGTGACACATTACATTATTTTCTAACCTTTATTTCAGTTGTAGAGTCTTGAATTATCCTGACTGTGGTTCCTTGATAGTTTAACTTTCTGGTTGATTGTAGTATTTTTCTTTGATTTGGAAGCTTTATATTTTGGCTATGATATTCTTGAGGCTTTTTTAAATTTGTCATTTTTAAGAGAATTTTTTCTATTTTAAAATTACTTTCTAGTTATAATAGTTCAGAGAAGCTTTCTTCTTATAATTTCTTAGAAAAAATGTATCCAAGTTGCTCACAGTATTTAAAGTCTCATGATTCTTAACAGTATCTCCTAGTTACTTGTTTTCTAAATCAGTTGACTTGGTAAAAGGTACTTCATGTGTTTTAATTTTTCAGTCTTTTGACATTGTTCTAGAATTTCTTGTCTCACTGGAACAGACTTCTTTTTTTTGCTCCATTCTAGTTTATAGTTCACTCCCTTCTTGGCTAGTAGAGGTCCTAGTTTCCTGCCTCAAGATGCTATTTTGTCTGTATCTTTCTGTTGACTGCTCCCTGCTGAACGTCTTCTTCTGATGGTGACTTCTTCTACAGTCAAGTAGCTCTGCTTCAAAGTGCTATGGCTGACTAGGATGAAGGAGAAAGAAATCTTTTCCGGATTCCGAAAAGTTATTCTCCCAGGATTTTCCTGGACTTTCTAATTCTTACATGAACTTACTTCCTGAGCTAATGAGCTCTGTTTTTTCCCCATGGCTATTAGGAGAATGGCCTGTGTTTGTCTAGCAAATAGTGTTATTCATTCAAATTAAATCAAGGAAAAATTGTTCATCCTTAGTAAAAGGATAAAAGACTAGCAACTTGTCTTTGAATTTCACTAACGTATCAATAATTACCTTTGTTATCTGCCCCTTGTTTTCTATGAGGGCATTATCTTGATGGTGTATCAGTTAATTAGTGAACAACTATCTCCCTCTACACACACACACACACACACACACACACACACACACACACACACACAAATATGAATGGTGCTGGGAAGGAAAAAGGGACAAAAGTGAACCCCAATTTTACCCATTATATGTGTATTGATTTGGTAGTAGGTGTGTGTTATTGGTCCTAAATTTTTCTGCTCTCCTTCCATTCTGTAGAACTTGGAGTTAAAAGTAATATAATGTTCAAAACATAATCCTTAAATGACCCCAAAATCCCTATCACAGATATATACAGGATAGCTCATATCTGAGGTGCATTATTCTGATGCTGAAGTCTATAATAAATAATAATAATGATGATCATAGCTAGCTATTGAATAATAAATAAGTAGGGTTTTAAAGTTTGCAAAACACTATATGTTATCTCAGTAGGTGATACTAATTATCCTCATTTTTACAAATGAGGAAACTGAGGCTGACTTTCCCAAGATCACACAACCCGTAAAGGGGACCTTAGAACTCTAGTCTAATTCCAATCACCTGAAGAGTGATTTGAACTTAGGTCTCCATTTTTTCAAGTTTAGCACTTACCGACTATGCCTCTTATCTGCTATTGCTGGCCTCTGTAATAAGACTATATCTCTCTTCCCTTCCATGACCTTGGACCTGCCTAGCAGAAATAGGTTTTCTTTTGTTCAGTTAAGTATTTTGCCATTTAGTAATGGAACATTTCAGAAGTTGCTGATAGTCTTGGACAGGCAATATGCATCTTATTAGCCCAATCTACTAATGGGAAGTGGGATGTGGCCAGTTGTTGGCTTTTGTTGAGATGTTAAAAAATATAAAGATGGGCAGGTTAAAAGAACAAAACCTTGAATGGGAAAAGTAAAGCCAGGCAAACTCCTGGGTAACTACCATGAATGATTCTTATTTTGCTTCCTCTTATAAGAAGGGCTTCTATAATTTTTTGACGTTTCACTCTGTTGTCTTGGGTAAATTTAGTCTTCAGGAAACCCTGTGACAAAAGTGCACATCCTTCTAGTGGACGCTATTATAACCCCAGAGTACAATATAGTGTGCATTTTTCTGGAAAGTGGAAATATGGCTCATTTAGACCTCCTCTTCATTTAATAATGTTTAAAAGAAAAGTCAGGTACCTTTTAAAAAGTAGTTTTTGTAGGGATATTGGTATTTAGATGTTATGAGTTTGTTTTGTAGCTTGAAAGGCTGGCTACCTTCAGAATTAGAGTTCAGAATAATTTTGTATCATTAGAATTGATAGAGGTTTTCTTCTTTTAAAACCAGTTTTGAATGAGTTCAAGTAGATTAGGATTAGTTAATATTTTTACAATAAAGAAGGTAGAGCTAAAATGGTAGCTGGGGTAGATCTGTGTCTTTACTCATAAGTGATGGCCTTGAACACCCAGAGGTCAGCTTGATACCACAGTAAGCAGAAATTAGGCTAGGCTGTCAAGGAGGAGTACAAATAAACACTGATGAAATAATAAAAATAAGCACCTGTGACTTAAAAGAAACATACAGAGGAAAAAAGTTCTTGAAATAGATTACCAAAAGCATGACAAAATGTAATGCTTTTTTATTTTTTAAAAAGTGTAGGAAAAAACTTTACAACAAATGATTCTGAGAAGATGAATACTTATGGGTTTTTGAAATTTTTTCTTCATTCTTTGCTGTGATGTATATTTTTGAATTAAGGACAGACATTTTAAAACTCTGATTATTATTATTATTATTACCTGTATGACTTTTGACAAGCCACCTAGCAAGTCATTTTGGCAAGCCAAGTCATGATTCTTAGTTTCCTCATTTCTAAAGTGATTGGAATTGGACTAGAGTTCTAAGGTCCCTTTCAGCTCTAAATCTATGATTCTGTTAACCAAAAACCAGAACAAGAATAAGATGATAGAAAGCCAAGTAGAAAGAATTAGTAGTGGATAATATAAACAAAATGAATGCTTCAAAAAACCCAGATCCCGATATGTTCATATCTTGAGGATCCATAAAGAATTGGCTAATGTTATTGCAAAGCCACAAATTCATTTTAAGGATTTGGTTTAAATTTCATAACCTTAAAAAATGTCTTAAAACAGATCTCAATTAAGAGTTCATTTTATGCCATTAGAGAACAGGATAGTTTTCTATCAGGGTTTTGTGTCAAAGAAGTGCTAATTAGACTAATCCAGTTTCATTCTTCAACAAAAATTGCAGGGAAGCAATAGATGTTATTTGCTTAATGTAAGGATATCCTATCCTACATGTCACACTAAAGAAAAAAATTAAAAATATTTGTAGAAAAACATTGAAAATTATTTTTTAATATTGATAATCTGAATGAATGTTCAAGGTGGACGTCCAGCATGGTGGCCAAGTGTCTGGCTATGCATAAGCCCAGATCCTCTGTGTCACCTTGAAAAATAATAAATGTGGCAGATAAAGCAAAAGAACAGCAATAAGAAAGGAAAATAAAAAAAAACCCCACAAAACTGAATGAAGTGAACAAAAAAAAAAATAAAAGAGCATGATGAACTTAATAAATGCTATCAAATAAAATAAGGTGAGAAATTTCCAGGTAGAGGAATCATAATGAAAGAACAATTAGACCTCTCAGAAATGATAACAAAATAATTTTAAGAATTTATGTGAAAGATTTAAAGAATTAAATTAGAGCTCTTAAGAATACAAATAGAGAAACAATTCTTTAGAATAAATGTTTCAGAAACTGCAAAGCATTGGACACTGAAAAAGAAAAAGGCAGTCATGAGACATAACAATACAGTGATAGAACAATTTGTGGCATTTACAAAGTGAAGCAATGTAGTAGATATTGATACTAGGGGAATTATGGTAATGGAGAAATGTCAGAGAGGTAACACCAGGAAGCAAGCCAGAGAAAGTCTGGATCTTGAGCCCCTCCCCCTGCACTAATTCCTGTTCCCTTCCAACTGTCTTAAAATATTCTTCTCAGAGGTGGTAAGCTTGAAGATTTCCATTAACAACCAAATCCCAAAATCAAATCTTTCAACTAAGAGGGCTTTTATTCTTTTTGGTAAAGGAGGTAAAGAGAGGATAGGGGTGAGAGGAAATTAGGTTTCCCTAAATTTTATAAGTTATCCTGTTGATTGAAGATTTCAAGATATATTGAAATTCAGGAAACAAATTTATCTTTTCCTAAGGGGAGATATTGACAGCAATGCTGACAGGTTTCCCAGCCCCCCCCCCTTTTTTCCCTGAGGACTGGGAATTCTGAAGACTATTGGTTCTTTCTCATCTACTGCTGGCTTACAGGGTTCAGCATTGTGAGCTATTTGCTAGGTCTTCACCTCAGCAATGCATGTTTGAAAGGGTCCAGTGCTATGGACTAATGGATCTCATGGTTGGCTGGTGCCAGGGCCTGGGAATTCAAGGGGCGAGTCTGGGATGCTTTGTTGTTGCTATAGCCGAGATCCTGGGATCCCAGTGTTGGCCTATTGCCTAGTCATAGTACCTCACACAGAGATAGGGTGGTGGTTGGCCAGCATCTTATTGTGTGCAGTTTTGCTTCTAATCTCCCCTTATCCTATGAACAGTTACTCTCTCTCTGCTACCTTTCAAGTTGTGTTCAGTAGAGAGCCCCCTCACTCCATCTTGCTGTTGGTTTTTAACCCTGTTATTTTAAGGTGCTTTTTAAAGATTGGTTGGGAAGGACTGTCAGAGGGGTTTCAGCTTTCACTGCTACTAAGCTGCCATCTGGGCTTTTCACCCTTTATCATGGCATACATAAAGATACAGAATAAAGCTATCAGAGCCATAAATTCAATATACACAATAAGACATACATAACAATATGTTTTGACTATAGCATATATAATCATATAAGCAAAAAGATAAAAAAGCTTTAAAAGTGAGGTAAAATAACCAAAAAAGGCACAAAATTGTTATAATACATAGTGTCCTAGAATTAAAACTGGAACAGATCTTTTAGGGCTCCTTATGTTATAACTGAGAAAACTGAACCTTTCTGTTAAAAATCAGTAAATGACAATATTATGAAAAAATACAAAAATATTAAAAAATATTTGGATATGATTGCAACTGGTTCACCAAGTGGTTTTTCTCAATAGTTTTGGGAAAATATCCTTTTTGGGGCAGGAGGTACCATTTTGGGGTATTGGGAAGTATCTGTTAGGTCCAAATAAAATCTAAATAACACACAAAAATCTATAAACTATGAAACTTTTAGTTGTTGGGGGAAATGTACAGGATCTCCAGCCTTATTAATAGTGAAGGCACATAATTATACTTATTTAACTTCTATTGTCACCGTACTAACAATTTATACTAAAATATTTCTTAAATCTTGGCCCTTATGCTTCACAAACATTACATCAATCCATGCTCTTGTCATTACTCATCTGGACTATTCCAGTGACCTTCTAATTTTTCTCCCTGTCTTAAACTTCTCACTACAATAATTCATCCAACCTATAATTCTACTTCATAGAATCCCTTACTTCTTTCATGATGCAGCAAGCACCATTTCCCTCATGATGCTCTTCTTGGTCCTCCCAATTGCTAGCTAGTACCCTCCTACTAAATTAATTACTTTGTTTTTAACTATCTTACATTGGTTTAGTATTTATGCTACATATATTTAGTCTACACATATAGTAAATACAGTGATATTCGCTAGTATTTATATTGTACCTACTATGTGCCAAGTACTGTGCTATACACTTTACAGATATGTCATTTGATCCTCACAGAAACTCTGAGATAGGGAAATTAGGTGGCACATAGAGCACCAGGCTTAGAGCTGTGAAAACCTTGGTTCAAATGTGGCTTTAGACACTTACTAGCTGTGTTATCCTAAGCAAGTCCCTTAATCATAATCTTAACACCTAGCATGGTATAAATAATAAATTTTGTTGATTGAATGATATTTCCCTTTGTACCAGAATTCACATCTAAATGGTCCTTGCTTCCAGTTATACTTTTAAATTCTCTTAGTTACTTCCCTTTATTTTAGGGCAGAGTGAGCAAGGATAGAGGTGGATAGAATAAAAGGGAAAATTATAACAGACAGCATTGATATAAATGCAGTATCAGTAATTAATTAATCAGTCAAGTATTGACTAAGTGCTTTCTGTCTTCCAGGCAATGTGATAAATGCTATGAATGTAAAAACAATTTCTGTCCTCAAGGAGGTTACAGTTGAATTAGGACGATGAACCACTGTAGCTCCTAAGACCTTATGCATGACCACATGATCTTATCAAAAATGTGAATGTAAAAAAGATGGAGAATAAGCAAGAAACTAATTTTCTTAACTAGTCTTTGATTGGATGGAAAATGTATGTAGTTGACTGATTTAGACCATATTATGTAACTTAAGTGCTAGAAAGAATAAAAAGAAAATTTTTTGTATGGCTAATCTCTAACCCTTCTTTTTTAAAAAATTAATTTATTTAGTCAATTTAAAATATTATTCCTTGCTTACAAGAATCACATTATTTCCCTTCCTCCCCTTCTCCCACCCTTCCATAGCCAGCATGCAATTTCATTGGGTATTACATGTGTTCTTCATCAGAACCTATTTCCATGTTGTTGATGTTTGCACTGGGATCTTCATTTAGAGTCTACACCCCCAGCCATAACCCCTCGACCCCTGTATTCAAGCAGTTGTTTTTCTTCTGTGTTTCTACTCCCACAGTTTTTCCTCTAAATGTGGATAGTGGTTTTTCTCGTAGATTCCTCCAAGTTGTTCAGATCATGCATTGCCACTCATGGAGAAGTCCATTACATTCAATTGTGCTATAATGTATCAGTCTCTGTGTACAATGTTCTCCTGGTTCTGCACCTCTCGCTCTGCATCACTTCCTGGAGCTCGTCCCAGTTCACATGGAATCCCTCCAGTTCATTATTCCTTTGAGCACAATAGTATTCCATCACCAACATATGCCACAATTTGTTCAGTCATTCCCCAATTGAAGGGCATCCCCTCATTTTCCAATTTTTGGCCACCAGAAAGAGCACAGCTATGAATATTCTTGTACAGGTCTTTTCCCTTATGATCTCTTTGGGGTACAAACCCAGCAGTGCTATGGCTAGATCAAAGGGCAAACAGTCTTTTAGCACCCTTTGGGCATAGTTCTAAATTGTTGTTCAGAATGTTTGGATCAATTCACAATTCCACCAGCAATGTATTAATGTCCTGACTTAGCCACATCCCCTCCAGCATTCATTACTTTCCTTTGCTATTTGAATGATTTTCCAAATCTTCTGTTTTGTGAATGAGGTGCTTCATATTTTCTTCAAATTTTTCATTCTTTTGATTTTGTTTTATAGTGTCCTGCTGCCTTGTGATGTCTCTTGTTTCTAGTTGTTGTATTCTGGTTCTTAAAGACTGTATTTCATCCCTGGCTTTTTGGTCATCCTTCTCCTTCTGGTCTGATTTTCTTTGGAGGTCATTTTTCATTCTCTTTACCTCATATCTCATCTCCTTTGCCTCATCTTTCATCTTCTTTGCCTCATTTTCAAGCTGGTTCATTTTGGCTTTCAAGACACTATTTTCTTGTTTTAGTTCAAATACCTCTGTTTCTTGGTGACTTATCTTGGTTTTTAAGTTCTTTTCCCAGTTGTCTTCAGCCTCTCTTAATTGTGTTTTGAATTGTATTTTGAGTTCTTCCAGACCCTGTATTTAATTCATTTGTTTTCTGTTTTTTTTGCTTGGTGTTCCCTCATCCTTCTCTGTTCTGTTTGCTCTTTGTTCATTGCCTGTATAGAAGCTGTTGATTATCATTTCTTTTTTCTTTTTCTGTTGTTTGCTTATATTTACCCCTTATTTACTCCATGCAGTTGCCTGAGCTCTTGTTCCTCTCCTTTTTTAATTTTTTTTGGGTGTGGTTTTGGGCTTTTCTTTCCGCCTTCACCTTTGGAGTTTTGTCAGTAAATCTCTCAGGATAGTCTGGGGGAGAGGTTTTGGAGGTTGAGCTTCCCTGGTCTCTGGAGGCTTTGATGGGATTAATTCCATCTGGTTTGCTGGATGTGCACTGAGGTCAAAACCTCGGGAAGGGGCGGGGTGCTATATGGAGTGTCTCCTCTGCTGCAACTGCTGCCCGCTTTGGGCTCTGCGTTTCTTCTCTAACTGCTTATCCATGGCCTGTGTTGGATACTCTGAGCCTGGCACAGCTTTGCCCGCAAGGTGCTCCGTCCAGATTAGCACCTTTTCACACCTAGAGGTTCCAGTTTTCACTGGAGGCTTAGCACTTGGTGTTTCCTTCTTCCTTCCCCTTAAACCGGTGTGTTCTTGAATTCTGGCTTTCTGGGGGGGTGGGGGGTGGCGTACCTTTTAAGTTGAATCCAGCAGGAGGGTACCTTGGCTCTGTTTTATTGTTAGGTTTGATTAAGGCTTAGGTTTCCTGTTCATTCAGTTTGTTTTTGCTCCTTCATCCACTCATGGTTATTTTGTTCTCAATGCAGCAACAGTGCAGCTAGAAATCTTCTCTTTTCTACAATTATTTTATTTGATTAAAAATGATTCTAGGGTCACCTTTTAGCTTTCCCTTCTCCAGACTGAAGAATCCCAGTTCCTTATACTGCTCTCTGTGATCCATTTTCCAAAATCTTCTCTGTAATATCCTGTGTCATCTCCCATTTTCTGTCTTTGCTCATATACTTGGGAAGTCTATAATAATAGAAAACTAGTAAAAGTGTAGACACTACTAAATTTAATGGGAGAGTAACATAATGCTTGTCATACATATTATAGTTCTAAAATTTCCGTGAATACACCAATACACTATATTTTGCTAATTTTTGTCAATACTATTATTACATATTGTTGAACTCAGAGTCAGTTTAGGCAGAGCCAGCATCAGAAGTAGGTAAGGTGGCATATATGCTCATTTGTATGTATGTCAACAACATTTTTAAAAATTGGGCATTAAATTTTTCACATTTTTAAATGTCATATTCTTCTGAGGGACAGAATTCCTCAGGGAAGATTTTAATTACTTTACATAAATGTGTGTATTTTTGTGCCAGAAAATTTTGCTGTCCCTGACCCATAAGTGAGTGTTTTGTGATGTCAAGGTAGATGTGTTATAGAAAACTTAAAGTCTTTATTAGATGGTAACACACATTAGTGGGTTCACAACAATGAAAGAAAATAGGTCTCATAGAAATTTCTCTTTGTCATTTATGGAGGGAGTAGGGGAAAGAAAGTTTTTCTAGTTTCCTAACATTTCATGTTAGGTATATGTAGTATCTTCTTTGAGTCCTACTCAGAACTTGAATCCCCAGGGAAAGATAATAACTACTACTTTATATTTAAGGTATTCTGTGGACCTACATATGTAAAACTAATTCATGAACCCTCATCAATGCATTCACTTTTAATAGTCAGCCAGTTGAAACAGCTAGCCCAAAGGAAAGACATTTATTTGAAATGAAATGTACTTAATAGTAGTCTCAGAATACCTTTCCTGATTTCCCAGAAACCTGGAGTTCACTCTTCCACAAATATAGGCAGTATTTGTGGGAACAATGGGCACAAACATGAAGGATGTTATTACAAAGGTACATACTAGGAAGCTCTTTGGCTGTAAAAATCAAAGTGCTGACACTGATTCACCCTAATGTCCTTACTATTCTATTGGTTTTCTTTGGCCTCTTCTTCTAGGCAGAGTATCTCTGCTGGGTTGGATCCTCTTGTCAGGTCAATTCCTTATTACTAGGGCTATTTCTTTATTAAATGACAGATCTATTTTTGTTTTTACTGTCTGTAGAACCACCTAGCTTAGTTTTTCAAAGTCACCAAGAATATGGCTGATCCAATGGTTAGCCATCTTATAATTGTCAAGTTTAATTGAGGGTCCTCTTCATACCTTCTAAAGGATCAAAAAAGTATAAATTCTTATTCCTACACTTCCTTTACAAACTGTGAAGGAATAAACTCCCAGTTTCAGACCCTTTTTAGTGGTAGGGACAGACTATAGACTTAATGGTATGACCAATTTAGGATTTCATTTTCTTTACATACTGTAATTGCAAGCACTCAAACTATGAAAAGGATGGAAACATAGTACCATATTCTCTCAGCTGCCTTGGGGACTCAACTGATGAGGGGTTTTCTGATCAGTCTCTTCCAGCCTTTGCACCCTAGTCAGATAACTTGTCCCAGCTTGCTCATAGGCTGCTTAGACTCTGAGATGTAGGTGTTGAATTTACAGGTAACTAGTCATTCCCTTTCTCTGAGTAACCTGTATCTGTACCTGTTGAATATATTTCAATTTAAGTCTGACTCATTCTCCTACTTGCTTTATGTTATTCAGTTAATTCTTCATGACTCCATAGAACATAGCTATCTATGGGGTTTTCTTGGCAAGGATATCAGAGTGCTTTGACATTTCCTTCTCTAGTGTTTCTCTTTGTCACGCAATCAGAGCTTAAGTGAGTTGCCCAAGGTCACATGGCTAAGAAATATTTGAGGCTGGATTTGAACTCTCAGGTCTTCCTGACTTGAGGCCCAGTGCTCTTAACCACTGAGCCACATTTACCTAATCTACTTGCCCCAGTTATAATGTATTCTAATTCACCCCTTCCAGGTGCTAGCTAGTGTTCCTATTTCAGCTTGTTTTCATTTTTGAGCAGTAAAGAGTAGTGCATCCAATGTGGAACTCCCCCAAGACTACAGGTCAATAAAGCATGGCACCTTCACACAAATTCCAAAATAAATTCCATATCTCATAGTCCCCATTTGAGTAAATGCAAGGTGTATATTATGGAAGAAGTTGGAGAAAGAAGAAATAGCCCATTTTCTCTGAATATTTTGGATTAGACTAAAATCTTGATTATTATCCTATTAATTTGTTTTTGTTGTCATTTTTCAGTCATGTCTAATTCTTCATTACCCAATTTGGGGTTTCCTTACCAAAGATACTGGAGTGATTTGCCATTTTTTTCTCCAGATCAATTTACAGATTAGGAAACTGAGGTGAATAGGGTTAAGTGACTTGCCTAGAGTTCCAAAACAAATAAATGTCTGAGGCCAGATTTGAAGATGAGTCTTCCTGACTCCAGGCAGGCATTCTCTATACTACCTGTCATCCTACTTAATTAGGCAAATTGATAATAGAGTGGATGGAGCACTGGCCCCAGAGTCTGAAGGACCTGAATTCAAATATGGCCTCAGAAGTTAGCTGCCTAGGTTATTTGGAGAATAAAATGAGATCATATTTGTAAAGTTCTTAGCAAATCTTAGAGATGGAAGGGAATATCAAACCACTCCTCCCTCATTTGGCAGATGAGGAAACTAAGGTTTAGAAGGTATTTATTAAATTCTTACTACATACTGGGCATTGTGCTAAGTGCTGAGGTTACAAATTAAAGCAAAAACACAGTCTATCCTCAGTAGCTCACATTCTTCTGAGGTAGACAACATGCAAATAATTATTGACATACATTTACATTGTAAATGCATGATAATCTGGGAGGGAAGGCACTAGTAGCTGATGAGGATGGGGCAGAGTAGGAAACCTTTCCTGTCGACAGCGAGCTGTTAAGGAGGGAATCCAGGAGGCAGAGTGGCGGAGGTAGAGAGAGGGGATGGCACTATTTACCTGGAAGTATGAAGAATCCCTTAGCTGACTTGGTAGCAATCCTGAGGCTCTGGATAAAGATTTGGGAGAACTTTTCCCCCATCCCTTATAGAAGAGACATGCAGTACCGCCGTAGAGACCCTTAAAGAGGTGATCAATTAATACACATCTGTTAAGTGCTTATTATGTGTCTCCCTGATGAGGCTCTCAGGGAGGGGGAATACTACTAGATCAGGGAATACTGAGTGAATGGCTGTATAACGTGAATGTCAGAATTAACCTGTTAGCTACCTTAGTACAGATAACCTGTTACTGTTCTGGGAATATCATCATTTGGGCTGAGACCCTCATGTTTCTGGAATTTCTCCCATTCATTATCATTGCTTTACTTTGGGAGATCTACCATGAACTAATTGCTACTTCCACCTAGTGTGGATTAAACTGTGATCTATGATATGATCTGTGTGAGGGAGAAGAAGGAAAACCTGGGATTTCTGCCTTTGCTTCTTTAGGAGATTGTTCTATAGTTTTTAGTGTCTCCTTTTCCAATACTCTCCATATCAGGCTTCTAGCATCCCTTTGTCTCAGGATGTTCAATACTGGTGATTAATGACCTTAAAGCCACTTAAATGATAAAAGATCCTACAGAAGACCTATAGGACCTTCTTTTAAAGGGATGGGATGGGGTAAGAGCAATATCTATTTGGGAACCATGACAGTGAGACTGAAAGGTCCTTGCCAACATGATGATTTATCCCCATAAAATCAATGAAACTGTCTTTGAAATTTGATTGTTCCACAGGACCAAAGCTCAAATTATTGATATAGCTTCCTTCTTACCTAAAGCATAAGTAGTTGGAACTCCTCAAATTTGATGAACTTCCCAGTTCCATGGGAATTAACATCCTCTTTTGTCTTGGCAGGCCCCGTTGGCAAGTGTGGCAGTCAGAGGAACTGTGCCGGACCAAACTAATGCTATGTTTTTGCTTAATATCATCCCCAGGTTACTTTTGGGTGAACTTTTGTTAAATGTTATATGGTGATGTCTAATTTAGTTCTATTCTGGAATCTAACCAACTTTTCAGGCTTGGTCCAGAAGACACAGATTCCCCCAGTTCTTTCTCAAACTACCAAATAAATAATGTCCCCATCTCTCCTTTTTTTTCCTCTTCTTATTTCTATTCTAACTTTTTCTTTCCTCACTACCATCATGGCCTTGTTCCACTTGGATATACAGAGGGCTTGAAACCAGCCAAGGATTTTTTCAAATGAATCCTTCAGAATTATAACTGTAATTATGAATTTATGTGCCCTCTGTTTATTAATTTAATGTTTCTTAGCTGCTGCTGGGAATATTCCCTAATGCTGACTGTAGTTAGAAAAGAAATTTGCTATCTCTGCAATTAACCTTCTCCACCCAGTTGTCAATTTAAGATCAAAACAAGATTCTGAGTACAGCAAGGCAAAGCCTACTTAAAAAAACAAAACCAACTAGGTTGTTTAGCAGCTAAGTTAATCTTTAAATCGTGAGAATCTATTCCTGAGAACAGTTGTAATAGGGTGGAGCTTGGAGCAATTATCTCATATGACTAGCAAAAAATTATTTAGTTAATTGTGGAGTAAAAGAATGAAATTTCTAACACCAGAATTCAGTTGTCTCCTGTATGTAAGTTTGTTTTTACCACGGTGAGAAAAGTGATTTTAGAAATATAGATAGTTTGATGGTTTTTTCTTTTAGTTTTACTCCTTAATAATGGTAATTGCCCTTCTCAAATATTGAAAATACAACTGCTTTCCATTTAGTAAACATCCCCCTCCCATGTTCCACCCCTTTTTATTTGGCACATGTGTTTCTCTGTGTTTTTGATGGCACCAAAATTAACATGGCTGTTTTTATTTAACAGGAACAATTTCAAGTTTTACATCACACATCTTGCCAAAGAATCCTTGGTTTTGCCCTGGCGTCTCCAACAATATTAGTGTGACTGAAAATAGTTCTCTTTAACTGCTGTTGCAGACAGCAGAGGGAGCATTTAAAAGAAAAAAAAAACAACAACTTAATGGGTCTCACAAAAAGGTCCTGTTTTTCAAATTTTGCCTGCCTACTATAGAGCTCAGTTTACAAATCCTACTGTATATATTTTTGACCTCTATTTATATTTTCTGTTGAAAGTTTGATCAATGTATTGGGGGGAGAGAAACCATCTGTCTCTTAATTTTTTTGCAAACAGAATTTAATTTTATGGACACCACAATTCTGCCTCTTCAGTGCAGGACACCCAATTCGTTAGAAGACATCTTGCCAGAGGAATCAGTGGCTATGATTGCCAGAGAATTGGGCTCTCAAATTACAATTATAAATACTCTAGGAAATACACATCGTTATCTAGCAAATAGTCTTATGCTGTGTGTAGCACAGAAAACTCATTTCTTTAGAATACATGTAGTAAACACAACATTGCAAGTGATGAGCATCCTAATATGTCCTGTAACTTTGAAGAGAGGATTTCAGTTGGGATGTGAAGCATTCTTTTTCTCTTGGCATGAGTTTGAGAGATTGTTATTTCTTAATTTAGTAATTGGATAGTTAATAGAGTTCTTTGTGATGCTACTGTAGAAGAGTGACTGCATTTTATTCAGTTCTGGGATTATAATTAAAGTGGCGCCCATTGGCATGGTTAAGAGTTAAGGCTGTCTCAACTTTTCCAGCATAAACTCATATTTCAGGAGTTTATAACTTGGCTAGTAAAAATTTACTCCTAGTTAGAGACTTGGCATAGCCAAGTTCAGTCAGGAATAACCTATATATTAAAATATGTTTAAAGGATAATGAAAAAAATTCTCTTCAGCTCTTTGTATCCTTTAAGTCTAGGGAAACTAAGAGATAAAAAAAGAAATTTCTTTCTTCAAAATATAGTTGTAATCTGCTGTTTTTTAGGCATATGTATGTTGAAAAATAACAAAATGGGGAAACAAGGAGCATAGATATAAATGCCTTTTCTCAATCACTTCTCTGAATCCTGCTTCTAGTTGTAACAAAGTGCTTGTCAGAGACTGCAACTGTTGCTTTTTTGTGGTGTTTTTATTTGTTTTTGCAAAGAGGAGAATTTCCAGGCCTGTGAAGTGGCTAGCCCTGGGTCCTGCGGAGTCCAGCCACACCTCTGGGGACCTTGGGAGGGAATAAATTACCCACAGTACTCTTCCTGGGTATAAGATCCAGAACAGTAACCCCATGTTTTCTCCTCCACTCCATGAGGGAAGGAGAGCATTTAACTTATTGTGTTCCTAACAAATTCATCCCCTTCTGCAAGCAGTGCCTCTCTCCTAGGATTGCATTTATACAGGCCTGGCTATGTATGTGGCATTGTCTTCCCTGATGATTCAGAGTCCAAGCTGCTCAAACAAAAGCACTCTGTCGATTGTTTTATGCCACATTGGGCACTCTTTTTGTTGTTCTTTCCCAAATTTTACTGGAGCACAGTAAAAGAACAGTGAAGAAGTTCATCCTCAGAGTCCAAGTTGTTCACAGTGAAGTAGCCCCACCTTAGTTTAGCTTGAAAGCAATAAAGTTACCTGAGGGGAGCCAGCACCTACCACCAGCACACCAGCCTGGCCAGCGAGACCAAGTACTGGCTGCCTTCCAGAACCTCATTGGCCAGTCCTGCCATTTTATGTTGAGTTTGTTTCATTGGTAAAGTTAATAAAATTGCTCAGAATTGCTCAAATGTGAATTTTGTGGCAAGCCCAACTTTGAATGAATTATCTAGGATTCCTCAATGCTTTTTTTTTTTAACTCATTGAAAGTATGGGTGGTGTTTGGGGACTCAAGTAGGTATATTTTGTAGCTTTGCTCTTTTGTAGTACTTTCGCACTTATAGCTTGAGATATTGGAGCTTGGGTTTTAAGGAATTTTAGTAGATGAAGTGGAGCTCTGTTCAAAATGTGGTTGAATTTAGATGACACTAAACTGGCCTTAGAAGAGTGTGGGGACTGTGGAGGAGGAGGGCAAGAGGACCTACCATAAGGAATATCATGGAAAAGGGAACGGATTGACAAAACTATAGGCTGCACTCAACCAGAAATTGAGAAAGTTGAAGCCATTTCTTCCCAAGTGCCACCTTATCTCCAATATTCTTCATACCTCCTACCCCAAAATGAGACAATTAGGAATGACATCTAGCCTCAAATTTCCTCATCTATAAAGTGAAGTTTTTGGATGCAATGTCCTCCAACATTCCTACAAGCTCTAAATCTGTGATCCTAGGATCTGAACTGGATCTCTGAGCATAGAAGAAGGGTTTGGAGGAGTGGAGGAGTTGGGAAATCCTGGAGTTGTAGTACTTCTTGGGTTCTAGCCAAACTGCTCTCTGAAAACCTGCTCTTCTGGCCCTTCCCCAGAACTCTCCAAGGGTTTCCCAGAATCTAATTTTATACAAAAGTGCAAAACCTCTAACTAGTCCTGCTGCTACTATGAGCCAACCACTCTCTGTTCAGGAAGGTTTGGATTCTTTTTTCCCCTAGACCCAAGATCAGGAGAAAAATATCAGAGCTGTCACTAGGTACCAGGGATAACTCCTCAAGGCTTTCAAAAACATGCTCCTGTATTCCATCCTAGCCCACAGTCACACTGGCCTGGAGTTGGGTTGATAGTTTCACTCTTGATTCTCCTCCTTTTCTATAATAGTGAAAGTCAGACCTTTGACAGGAAACATTTCTCCATCTCGATCTTCCTTCAAATTATTTTTCATTTACTTACTTTTTACAAGCAGTGTTCCCTCCTCCTCTACTAGAACAAAAGCTCCTTGAGAATCGTGCTTTTCAAATACTAAGCATTTAGTGAATACTTGTTGGTTTCAAAGCTATTAAATGTTTTACAAGAGTAGACTCCTGCCCCTACTTCATGTTCCTGTCCCCTGATTTCTATCTGTCTCCTAACCCCAAACTTACTAACCTCTTGGCTTTTCCTTTCCGTGTGTGTGTGTGTGTGTGTGTGTGTGTGTGTGTGTGTGTGTGTACACGTGCATATGTGTGATATTGATAGACACCTTCTTAGAGGAATAGATTTAAATGGTTGAAGGAAGTGCTAAATTCCCATAAGAAATTAATAAAGATGTATTTCCCCCCATAAGTTCACATACTCCTTGAAATTTATTGTGACCCAGGTTAAGAAACCCTGATCTAATCTTATTCTTTCTTTTTACAGATAAGGAACCTGACTCCTCTATACCTCCAGTGCCCATCACTAAATTGCATTTTATTAACTTAGTATGTGCAGGATCTTCCAAAAGTCTTGGTGTAACTTTGATTATTTTTTTATTTTTATTTTTTTAGTTTCTACTTCCTCTTTTATTTTTAAAATTAATTTATTTAGTCAATTTAGAATATTATTCCTTGCTTACAAGAATCACATTATTTCCCTCCCTCCCCTACCCCGACTCTTCTCACAGCCAATGTGCAATTTCATTGGATATTACATGTGTCCTTGATCAGAACCTATTTCCATGATGTTGGTGTTTGCCCGAGTATGTTCATTTACAGTCTACATCCCCAATCATATCCCCTCGACCCATGTATTCAAGCAGTTGTTTTTCTTCTGTGTTTCTACTCCCACAGTTTTTCCTCTGAATGTGGATAGTGTTTTCTCATAGATTCCTCCAAGTTGTTCAGGATCACTGCATTGCCACTAATGGAGAAGTCCATTATATTCAATTGTACCACAGTGTATCAGCCTCTGTGTACAATGTTCTCCTGGTTCTGCTCCTTTCACTCTGCATCACTTCTTGGAGGTTGTTCCAGGTCACATGGAATTCCTCCACTTTATTATTCCTTTTAGCACAATAGTATTCCATCACCAACATATGCCACAATTTGTTCAGCCATTCCGCAATTGAAGGGCATCCCCTCATTTTCCAATTTTTGGCCACCAGAAAGAGCACAGCTATGAATATTCTTGTACATGTCTTTTTCCTTATTTATCTCTTTGGGATACAAACCCAGCAGTGCTATGGCTGGATCAAAGGGCAAAGTGCATAGTTCCAAATTGCCTATCAGAATGGTTGGATCAATTCACAACTCCACCAGCAATGAATTAATGTCCTGACTTTGCCACATCCCCTCCAACATTCATCACTTTCCATTGCTGTCATGTTAGCCAATCTGCTAGGTGTGAGGTGGTACCTCAGAGTTGTTTTGATTTGCATCTCTCTGATTATAAGAGATTTAGAACACTTTTTTATGTGCTTATTAATGGTTTTGATTTCTTTAACTGAAAATTGCCTATTCATGTCCCTAGCCCATTTGGAGAATGGTTGATTTTTTTGTACAATTCATTTAGCTCTTTGTAAATTTGAGTAATTAGACCTTTGTCAGAGATTTTTGTTATGAAGATTATTTCCCAATTTGTTACTTCCTTTCTAATTTTGGTTATGTTGGCTTTGTTTGTACAAAACCTTTTTAATTTCATTCATTCATTCATTCAAATTCAATAATTAAAATTGTTTATTTTACATTTTGTGACTCTAAGTCTTGCTTGGTTTTAAAATCTGTCCTTTCCCAAAGGTCTGACATGTATACTATTCTGTGTTCACATAATTTACTTATAGTTTCCTTCGTTCTGTTCAAGTCACTCACCCATTCTGAGTTTATCTTGGTGTAGGGTATGAGGTGTTGATCTAAACCCAGCAGTTTTTATCAAATAGTGGATTTTGGTCCCCAAAACTGGGATCTTTGGGCTTATCATAGACTGTCTTGCTTATGTTACTTATCCCAAGTCTATTCCACTGATCCTCCTTTCTGTCTCTTAGCCAGTACCATATTGTTTTGATGACCACTGCTTTATAGAATAGTTTGATATCTGGAACTGCAAGGCTACCTTCCTTTTCATTTTTTTTTCATGATATCCCTGGATATCCTTGATCTTTTGTTCTTCCAAATGAACTTTGTTATGATTTTTTCCTCGTTTAGTACAAAAGTTTTTTGGTAGTTCAATGGGTATGGCACTAACTAGATAAGTTTGTGTAGGATGGTCATTTTTATTATATTGGCTCGTCCTACCCATGAGCAATTAATGTTTTTCCAGGTGCTCAAATCTAGTTTTAATTGTGTGGAGAGTGTTTTGTAGTTGTGTTCATATAGTTCCTGTGTTTATCTAAGCAGATAGATTCCCAAGTATTTTATATTGTCTAGGGTGATTTTAAATGGAATTTATCTTTCTAATTCTTGCTACTGAGATGTGTTGGAGATATATAGAAATGCTGATGACTTATGTGGGTTTATTTTGTATCCTGCAACTTTGCTAAAGTTGTTTAGTTGATTCTCTAGGATTCTTTAAGTAGACCATCATACCATCCACAAAGAATGATAGCTTTGTCTCTTTATTGCCCATTTTAATACCTTCAATTTCTTTTTCTTCTCTAATTGATACTGTTAGTGTTTCTAGTACAATGTTAAATAATAGCAGTGATAATGGACATCCTTGTTTCACTCCTGATCTTTTTGGGAATGCATCTAGTTTATCCCCATTGCAGATGATGTTGGCTGATGGTTTGAGAAAAACACCGTTCATTATTTTTAGGAAAGACCCTTCTCTTCCTATACTTTCTGATGTTTTCAATAGGAATGAGTGCTGTATTTTGTCAAAGGCTTTTTCTGCATCTATTGAGATAATCCTGTGATTTTTTTTTGGTTTGCTTGTTAATATGGTCAATTATTTGGCTGGTTTTCCTAATATTGAACCATCCTTGCATTCTTGGTATAAATTCCACCTGATCATAGTGAATAACCCTCGTGATGACTTGCTGGAATCTTTTTGCTAGTATCCTATTTAAGATTTTTGCATCTATGTTCATTAAGGAGTTTGGTCTATAGTTTTCTTTTTATGTTTTTGACCTGCCTGACTTGGATTCATTACCATATTTTTGTCATAAAAGGAATTTGGTAGAACTCTCTCTTTGCTTATTATGTCAAATAGTTTGTATAGTATTGGGATTAGCTGTTCTGTGAATGTTTGATAGAATTCACTTGTGAATCCATCAGGCCATGGGGATTTTTTCTTAGGGAGTTCTTTGATGGCTTGTTCAATTTCTTTTTCTGATATGGGACTATTTAAGAATTTTATTTCTTCTTTTATTAATCTAGGCAATTTATATTTTTATAAATATTCATCCATATCACCTAGATTACCATATTTATTGCCATGTAATTGGGCAAAATAGTTTTTAATGATTGCCTTCACTTCCTCTTCATTGGAGGTGAGGTCTCCCTTTTCATCTATGATACTGTTAATTTGGTTTTCTTCTTTCCTTTTTTTAAAATTAGTTTGACCAGTACTTTGTCTATTTTGTTTGTTTTTTTCAAAATATTAGTTTCTAGTCTTATTTATTAGTTCAATAGTTCATTCACTTTCAATTTTATTAATTTCTCCCCGAATTTTTAGGATCTCTAGTTTAGTTTTCTTATGAGGATTTTTAATTTGTTCACTTTCAAGTTTTTTGATTTGCATGTCCAATTCATTGACCCTTGCCCTCCCTAATTTGTTAATATATGAACTCAAGGATATAAATTTTCTCCTGAGTACTGCTTTGGCTGTATCCCATAGATTTTGAAAGAATGTCTCATCATTGTCATTTTCTTCAATGAAGTTATTGTTTCTATGATTTGTTCTCTAGCTGATTTTGGAGAATCAGATTACTTAATTTCCAATTAATTTTTGATTTGGCTCTCCCTGTACCCTGTGACAAGGAAATCACTTTAAAAGACTGATATATATTAATTTAAGGTCGCCAAGGAATTCAGCTATGTAATTCCTAAATGAAAACTCAAGTCAGCCGTCAACCTTTTATAGAGTTTAATTACAAACAGGAGGAAGAAAGGAATTAGAGATAGAGAGAGGGAGGGAGAGAGAAAGGGGAGAGAAGGGAATAGGGCTTAAATACCCCTTCTGTTTAGGCTGGGCCAAAAGGCCCAAGCCCTTAGATAGCTGGGGCAAAGAAAGGAGATCAGTTCCTATTACTCACGTGACCAAAATGGAGAAACAGTCTCAGGGGCCTCCACCTCCAGCTTCCTTCAGAGCAAGCTTCTCAGAGCACCTCTCCAACCACTCAGAGCCAAAACTCTCCAACCCCTCCTCAGTCCTCAGACCCCTCTATCTTTAAGGAAACCATCCAAGTTCCCTCCCCTCAGTTCTCACATCTACCAATCACTGTCCATGTCTTCCCTGTGCCAATGGTGGCTCTAGCTTAACCCAGGACTGCCCAGAGATCTGTGGCTTTGCACATGTATGTTGAAGGTCATATTCTCAAATAATTAAATCTTGATCTTTTGCTACAGCCCTTCCTAAATCCTGTTACCCTGAGTAGGGTAGAGATTGGAATAATTAAATTTTGATCTATGCTGCAGCCCTTTCTAAATCCTGTTAGGACTGAGTAGGGTGGAGATTGCAATTTCCAAGACCTGGTTCTGTCATTCCAAGTATCTCCATTGTATCAATTCTAAAATCAATCATGACTCAAAGAAATTCCTGTTCTATGCTTAAGCATAGGTCAAAGCCCTTTCCATTGTTCAGCAAAAGGTTTCTGTCCTAAAGTAATCTTAAGAAGGGAGGAGGAGGAACCTCCCATGCCAATGGGGTTCACATTCCAATAGAGTTCCCACTCTCAATAGGAAATTTTTCAAGTATGAAATTTCCCAATGGTGAAATTTCCAACATATATAAGTCTAAGAAATTTTAAGGTTTACAACCCTTACTGATTAAGAAGATTAGGAGATTAAGAAGAAGGAAGGGGCTAATATTGGGTGGGAGATTAGGAGATCTAGAAAGTAAGGTTTTGAGTGTGAATGAGGAAAGAATTAGCCCAACCTCCAAATGGGCTCAGGTAAAATGCCCGAATCTGAATCAGTTCAAGGGCAAAACTCACCACCAACACTCCAAGATTTTGAAACGCAAAACACACTCTCAGCCAGAGTTGCCTTTCCAAGGAAAGAGGAGGAGAGAGGAAGTGACGTGCCTTGTATAGACAGTTTTATATCATTTTCCTGCGTCTCATCTATACCAATGATGGCTTATCTTGACCTAGGATCAGCCCAGGGGTCTGCCCTTTTTTCTGCACATGTCTGTTGAAGGCCATTTCCTAAGATAATTAAATCTTGAGTTTGATGCAGACCTTCCAAATCTTGTTAAACTAACAAGGGAGGAGAAATGTAGAGTTTTCAAGACCTGATTCTGTCATTCCAAGTATCTCAATTATTACTGATCAGGAAATAGCTAAATCAAATCTTCTAAAGAATGGTCTCATTAAGGTGGAATAGTTTTAAAATTCACATTTTGGACATCAAACTTTCCACTTAGTTCTGGTCTTTTTCTTTACAAGTACTTGGAAATCTTCTATTTTGTTGAATGCCCATACTTTCCCCTGGAAGTATATAGTCAGTTTTGATGGATAAGTGATCCTTGGTTGAAGACTCAATTCTCTTGCCTTTCTGAATATCATGTTCCAGGCATTGGGGTCCATTAGTGTGGAAGCTGCCAGGTTTTGTGTGATCCTGATTGGTGTTCCTTGGTATCTGAATTGTCTCTTTTTGGCTTCATTTTTGGAATGTAATTTGACAATTACATTCCTGGGAGTTGTCTTTTGAGGATTTAGTGTAGAGGGTGTTCTATGTACTTTTTCAATGTCTATTTTGCCCCCTTGTTTAAAAACATCAGGGTAGTTTTCTTGGATGATTTCTTTTAGTATGATGTCAAGATTTCTGTTCATTTCTGGCTTTTCAGGTAGACCAATGATTCTCAAATTGTGTCTTCGTGCTCTGTTTTCCTGATCTGTCATCTTCTCAGTGAGTTATTTTATGTTTTTTTCTATTTTGTCTGTCTTTTGATTTCATTAATTCTTTCTGTTTTGCAAGATCATTGTCTTCTAGTTGCCTAATTCTGGTCTTTAAAGACTGGTTTTCCTTTTCAGTTTGGTCTATCCTGCTTTTCGTGGCTTCTAGCTATGTCTCCAATTGGGAGTTCTTATCCTTTAAAATGTTATTTTTTCTTTGAAGTATTTCCCACTTTTCTTGCCAGAAGGCTTCCATCTTTTTGATAAGATCCAATTTAAATTCTTCAGGAGCTTGTGAACAATTCCCATTTTGGGGGGAAGCTTTTGGCTTTATTTGAATTTCCTCTTCTATTTCCTCTGTAGCCTGGGTTTTTTGTGCATAAAAAGTTCCCAGCATCAATGCCTTTTTTTTTTCTTTTGGTGGTGGGAGGTTGTAGCTCCTGGGCACAATTTGCCATCACTGTGGAGGTTTTTCCTTCCCTTTTTAGTCAGAAATCTGAGTGAGATGGGCAGGCTCTCTGTGTATGGAGGTTAGGAGCAAGAATTTTGCCTGAGGCAAGCTCTCGAATCTCCACAACTTCTGCTGTTTGCTGCCCTTCTCTGTGCAATATTCCCAAGAGTGCCCACGGTCTGTACTCTTCAGCCTGCTGGGGTTTCAGGTGTAGCTGCTCTCAGAGGGAGGTCTTTGGTGGTCTTAGTCAGCTTCCAAGGACCTAGAAGTGCCCACTTACTCACTCTAGAGGTGCCCCTTGCTCACTCACTGATTCTGGCATGCGCTGGCTCCGACTGGCTCCTTAGGTGGGGTCTGGGAGCATAGATCAGCTCACATTTGGGTGGGAGCTTTTTCACCCCCTTATAGTGTGGAAATGCCCAAATCCCATATATCTTCAATGCTGCACCCTACTGTAGAGTCCCTTCATTCTAATGAATTTGGTTTTTTTTTTTTTTTGGTCTTTTGAAGTAGTCTGTATTGGTGGGTGCTGAGGGGAGGAAGAATCTTGCATCAAGAATGCCACCATGTTTACCCTGAAGTAGCTTTAATTTTTAATAACTTAAAAATGGAACTTTTAGGACATATGTGTTACTCATATGTGTTCATGAATGTTGTTCCTACCCTCTTCCTTTTCCTATTCAGTAGAATCTAAGTTCCTAAAGATCTTGGACTGATTCATTTTTGCTTTTATATCTCAAATGCTTAGCATAGTTGTTGGCAATAAGAATCATTGAATTAATGCTCATTTGCTGAATGAATGAATGAATGATCTAAAATCACGTAGGTAGTTAATGACAGAAATAAGAACTAGAACCCAAGTCTTGTGCCTCCAAGACCAAGGTTTGGATTTCTTATTCTACAGTGTACAATACTTCTCCTAGGATAATTCTTCTTGTTAACTTTGCTGACCTTTTTATAGCATTCCATCATATTCCTCCCTTCTTTTTCATTGGGTTGGGGCAGGAATTCATAAGATTATGTGGCTATTTTTGTTTGTTTTTCCTAAATCAGCATGAGGGCAAAAAATTCTCTTAGACCCTACATATTTCCTTACACTGTTAGTGTACTCATATGACCCTCCTTAAAATCATGTGGGAAATGTTTTAAGACTACTCCTTCATTATTTTAAGCCTAGAACTCTGAAGTGATCCTTTCCTGACCTGGCTGGCCTTTGGCCAGATAGGACATTGGACAAGCCAGAAATTGGTCCTGAACAGAAATAAGCAAATGGAGATAAATATTTACCTTACACTCTAATGGGACCTCTAGGCTTTCAGAATCAAAAGCCTACTTTGTGTGCCTCTTACACAGATATTATTGATGGTATGAGTACCCAAAGTGGCTGATCTGTAAACTCTGGATTCTCTAATGTCTAGGCCACTCAACCATTATCTACATTCTTTCATGAACCTTTAAAATGTAATCTCTTTAATAAAAATGAGTATAGAGTTTATACTTCCTATAAATATCTTACCTTCTGAATTTTCTTTGCTTACAAAGAAGAGAAGTAGAAGGGAACAATAAAGAGGAAAAGTGAAAGAAAATGTGAAAGAGGGCAAGGTCTCCTGAGAAGCTATATATAGCACAGCAGAAACTGGTCTTGACTTAATTTGGATGTTTTCCACATCTTTCAATCCAAAGACTTTCAATCCTAAAAACTTTTTTCATTTGATAGTATTTCTTCCAATTATCAACAATTTTTACCTTGTCTTTTCAAGGGATATCATAGTGGGGGCATACAGGTTCAGAATATTGAAGTCATGAATCAGTATTGGGGAGGGAGAAAAAAGATGGGGACGAGGGAGTGAATACAATTCTTGTAACTACCACTGAGGGGTTGCAGTGGCAAGTTTTGCATGTTGTTGTTCACTCATGTCTGACTCTTCATGACCCCTTATAGGTTTTCTTAAGGTAAACAGGGTTAAAGGACTTGCCCAGGGTCACACAGCTAGTCAGTTTCTGAGGCAATATTTTAACTTGGGTCTTCCTGACTCTGGGCTCAGTACCTATCCACTAAGCCATCTAGCTGCTTCAAGTTTTGCATAGACTGACAAAATATGTTATACTGGCCCCAAATGGATTGGATAGTTCATTGAAATAGTTAGATGTGAAGACATTGAGAACTATGTTAGATTTTGTGCTGGATGCTAGAAGTAAAAATACAAATTCGAGATAATCTCTACCTTCAAGGGATTTAAATTCTAGTATGAGCAATTAGGAGCCATCAAAGCTTCTTGTTCAGGAAAATGGCACAGTGAAACTTGCAGTTTAGGAATATCAATTTGGTAACTGTATGGAAAATGAATTGAAAAGAGGTAATGATTAATAGTCATTGAAAATTTTTCCAGTGGCAAAGATGGAGATTTGGAGTTTTAGTTCTAGACTCTTTGAAAATCTAGTGGTTTTAATTACTCTGTTTCCTTAAGAGTAATTTTGGAACGTAATTGATTCTTTTTCCAAAATGAAAAAGGAAAAGTCCTTTTCTATGCCATTGTTTTAAAACAACAGATATGATATAAACAACTAGCCAAATGCCAAATTTTCATTTTGGAAACGATTCTGCTGAAAGAATTTAAATATTCCCAGCTTTCCTCCTAGAACCTCCATTTAAGAGGTTCATCTCTTCATTTTTTCCCCCTTCATCATACTCTGAAGTAGAGTATTTTTCCCCTTACTCCAACCCCTTTTCACCCATAGAAGGAGTGATAGAAATGACAGAGCACTGTTTCAGTTTCTTTAAATGTCTTCCCTCATTAGATTGTGAGTTTTTTAAGGGCAGGGACTAGACCGTCTTGCTTTTGTTTGTACCCCTAACATTCAGCAAAATGCCTGGCACATGGTAGGTACTTAATAAATGTTTATTAATTGCCTGTCTATTTTATACCAGTTTCATGGCACCAAGAGGAAAAGCAACAGAATTTCAAAATGCCTTGATATCTTGCCCAACCTTATTTATTCCCTTAGCATGGTGTACTTTTTGGTCCAGTTTTGCAGTTAAGCAGTTACATTCATGATTTTAGCCTAATGCAATAATATTGTAAATAGGCATATGATGGTCCTTTTTTGAGGAGTGTCTTTGGGACTTTGATACGCAGACCGAGTATTTGTTTTCAGAATTGTTCTAAGTGAGCTAGAACATTGAATATCATCAGGCACTTAGTCTAAATTTTTAAATGGGGGAGGGGGTGAGTTTCCATAGGAAAGGTCTGATTTCAGGTGAAGCCCCTGGTAGTTTAGGTTTAATAATGGAATGAAATAAGATACTAATAGTTCATCTAACAGTTAACAAAAGGAAATTTACTTAGCCTGAGCAGGGAAAGGATATTCAGCAAGAATATTTGCTGAGGACATCATGTTTACTCAATTGAATGCAACTTCTTTGGAGGGCCAATGACATGCAAATGAAATAATTAGATACAAGGAACAATGAAAAATTATCACAATCTGAAATGTTACAATTAGATTGGAAAGGTTTTAGGGAAACACAGAGGGAATACATATAAATAATCTGATTTTATTTTAACAGAGAGGGGAAAGGGAGAAAGGAGGAAAAGGGAGATCAGACTGCTTAACCCCCCTAGCTAATAAGCCTATCTTCGTACACTAAAATCCTAAAGGCCAGTCCAATAAAACCTCATAGATCTCACATATATAGAGTCCTTAGCAGGTAGATACTGATCTCCAGATGAAGTTCCTCAGAGGTCCAGAGAATGGCTGAAGTCTTCCACAGTCTTCCCTTAGTCCACCTGAGAGTATTGGGGAAAACTCCTGCTCTCTCTTATGTGAAGGTCTGCTTGTCTAAGGTCCAATGGAGTCCATACAAGAGGTAAGATGTGCCACCGTCAGATTGCCTTGTCAGCTCAAACTCCAGTTGGGCCAAACTCTTTCACCAACAGTTTGGAACCTTCCACTGCCAGCTCTGAAGATTCTGTCTTGAGGACCTGCCAATCATGCTTTGCCACCCTACTGCTACAAATTCTAATGAAAAAATCATTAGTTCCCAAATACCTGGAATCTTACAACTCGATGGCTAAAATTATACATCAGAAATTCATTATCCTTCATAAACTTAATAGATGATGATTTGCTGTGTTACATATACAAACCTTAAAATAGCCTTGAGAATTCAACAAGTGAATAATACTGGAGCATCATCATAGCCCCCAAAGTGGTCACATTTCTCTGCATATGAACAGCATTTATAATAGATGTTGCTATATAAAATAATGATAATATGCAAGTAAAAGTCAATGAAAATCTTTCAAATTAGAGAGACCTAGTGGAAGAAATCTAATCCATGTGGAAATAGGTTGAAATAGTATCATTCTCATCCTTCTCTTTGCTACTAAAGTTGTCCTGAAGATGCTTTCAAGAAGCCTCCAAAAGATAAGCATATATCCCAATACTTCTATTCAAATAAAAAAAGCAATCATTTTATCTTTCTGTGCAATAGTCTGTTTTGTTTGATAGCCTGAGTTGTTTCAGTGCTGTCCAACTCTTCATGATTCCATTTGGAGTTTTCTTGGCAAGGATAGTGGAATTCTTTGCCATTTACTTTTTGAGCAAATTTTATCAATGAGGAAATTGAGGCAAACAGGATTAAGTAACTTGCTTAGGGTCACATAGCTAGTAAATGGCTGGCACCAGACTAGAACTCAGTAAGAGGGGTCTTCCTGACTCCAGACCCAGCACTTTATCCATTGTGCCACCTAGCTGTTCTGCACAATAGTCTACAGAACCTTAAATAGAAAAGAATAATTGCTACAGAGCTATCATTATAAGCATTTTTTCTATCTGAACTCCATCATGCAAAATGAGAATAGCTGACATTTACGTAATGTTGTAGAAATTATAAAATACTTAATATAACTCTTGTTTAAGGTGGGGGAAGACACAAATAAAATTAAAATCCTCTGACAAAATAGAATTATATTATTAGGTAATTATTAACCCCCATTTATAGATGAGAAGCCTGAGACTCTTAGAGGTTAAATGACTTGCCACCTTGTTCTCTGCCCCAATGGATTGGATTGTTCTTCCCTCTTTGGGTCAGTTTCAAAGTACGTAAGGGTTGAGTATTTCCTATCTCCAACCTCTTTACCCTTCCAGTGTATCGATGTTCTCCCCCCTCCCACCATGAGCTTCTTTGTGACAAATAAATTTACCCCCATTTGTTTCTTTTCCCATTTCTTTTAGTCATAACCTTTTTTTTTTAGCTCTAGTCATGTATATATATATATATATATGTACACACACACACATGTATATGTGTTTGTGTATGCATATATCTATATACCTATTTATGTCTTGTCCTTTCATCCTATACAGTTTGTCACTGTTCCCTCTGAGTGTAATTCTAGCTGCTCGGGTGATAGCAACAGTTTTTAAGAGTTACCAATGACCTCTTTTCTTATAGGGATACATATCATTTTAACTTATTGAGTCTCTTATAAAATTTTTTGTTGTTGTTTTATTTGCTTTTTTTCCCTCTTTTTTAATTACCTTTTGATGATTCTCTTGAGTTCTGTGGTTGGATTTCAAATTTTCTGTTCAGGTCTGGTCTTTTATTTATGAATGCTTGGAACTCTTCTGTTGTGTTGAATGACTTATCTGGTTGTCAGGCAATCTCTTAATGGTTATCTCTGAAATAATAGGCCTAGGCATACTGAATTCCTTAGGTACATTCTATTCCTCTAGTTCTCGGTGACTTTATTAAGAAGTATAAATATCTGTATGGAGAAGCAGTGAGTCTCACTTGGTTATGTTAAATGGTGATGAATAGAAAGTATAATGTTTATGCTTTGTCCTTTTGTATGATCTTTGAATTACCACTGTATGACTTAAGAATTAAATGTTAAACATGTAAGAATGTGCTTGAATTTTTGTCAGTTTTGATATTTTTGTGGCAATTTCAGATGTTTGTATAAAATTCCCAAAGGAAGGAATTTGTGATATCACTTTATTGTTATTCCCATTTTTTACTTCAGAAGCTGGGTTTATTAGATCTTAGAAAAACTGATTGGTGCATTAGTTATTTACTAATACCTTTATCTTTTTGTGAGTTTTCTTTCCCTGCAAAGTTGTTTCACAAAGTAGATATAATGACAATAGCTCCCCCGCCTCCAAATTATTATCTCTACTGTATGCATTTGGTTGTGTTTCTTCTGATTTCTCCCTTTTTTTGTTCTTTTCCCAAGTGAAATGTGATTGCCAGGTAATTTAAGAAATGTGTGACAGACATGTTTCAAATATGGAAAAATATAGATAGTGAATTTTTATTATGATATGATATTTTGAAGTTCCCTCTCCCCATCTGCCTCGCGAAGACTTGGTATTGTAACAATTGAAATTCTCAAGACGTATTTCTTAATTTTAAAATTATTTCTTAGTCAACTGGTTGTGACATTTTAAACTGGTCAGTTGGCTCCACCACCCAGTAGGGTGAAAAAAGAGACCTTTCCTCTATAGGTACAGATTTATATAATACTTGTGAGCTCACCATTCATTCACTCTTCTCAGTATCACAAGACATCTCTGATTGGTCAGGTTAAGATGTCTTGATCAGTCGGTTAGAAATAGAGGAAGAAAAGGAAGTTCAGGAATGAATGAAAAAAACATTTATTGTACATTCACAGTAAACAACGAACTATAGCTTGAATATAATGCAAATAGGACATTTAGGACAAAAATGAAAAGCAACAAATAATTATAATAGGCATTCCAATAAATGGTTTCAAAGAATAATAATAGGCATTTCAGTAGTCTTCATGAAAATCTTCTCATTTTGCACCCTTTTTTTTTTGGCTTTCACAAATGTATACAATGATTAAAGTGGCTTTTGAACTATCTTTTAGGAAAATAAATATTGCTTTTATAACTTATAGTAAAATAACTCTTCTTTGGAAAACTCATATTCAACTGTCTACTGCCACCATTGATGTCCTAACCTCCTTGGTAAGATGATAATAGCTTTTATTGATAAATTATTAGCGAATATAAAATGCTGGAACTTTAATTGGGATTACTGACATAGGAGGAGTAAAGAAGACTTCCCAGGTCATATATCTAGGATAGGACAGAATCCTTCTGACATTTGTCAGACTTGCTGACCACTATCTGCTTCTGATAATTTGTGTGGAAACAAATAATATATCACAAGAATGGATTTAGGAAGCTCTGCTGGGATTATATAAATATAAATGCCTATTTCTTTCCTTTCCCTTCATAGAATTCCAGAGCTGGAAGGGACCTCAAATGCCATCTAGTCCAATTCTAAACTGAAACATGAATCCTCTCAACAATATCCCTGACAAGTGGTCATTGGAATTCTAGTCAAAGCCCCCCTCTCCTCCTCCCCCCCCACCCCCCCCCCCCAACCAGTTTGCTACTTGAGGTAGCCTGTTCTATTTTGGAACTATAATTTATGGAAAGTTCCTAATTTTATGGATCTTAATTTTTCCTGTTTGTTATTTCCATTTATTTGTTATAGTTCTAATTTCTAGGGTCAAGCAAAAGAAATCTTATCTCTCTTCCACATGAAAGCCCTTCAAATTTAAGGTATGGAGACAGTATTGATGGTCCAGACGATAGATAATGTTGACCTGATCTAGAGCAGTAGCCGTGTGGGTAGAGAAAAAGGGAAGGGTGTTAGGGATTTTAGGATGAAATCAACAAGGTTTGGCAACTAATTAGAGATATATGTGAGAGAGTAAGAGACTGAGAACAACGCTAAGGTTGTCAATCTGAGTAACTTGTTAAGATGATAGTATATTCTTTAGCGGAACAAATAACTTGAAAAGTTTGTGGGGAACTTAATTTTCTTTTGGCCAGGTTGAATTTGAGTTTATGGGAAAGATAATGAATTATCTTTTAGACGCCTGGAAACAGGAGGTCCTAGGTTCAGACTGACCACTTTCCAGCTGTGTGACCCTGGGTAAGTCACTTAATCCCAGCTACCCAGCCCTTACTACTCTTTTGCCTTGGAACCAATACACAGTATTGATTCTAAGATGGAAAGTAAGGGTTTAAAAAAATAGATACATGATCAAATGATATAAACAAACAGTTCTCAAAAGAAGAATTGTAGTCTATTAACAACCATATTAAAGAATGCCACAAATCACTAATAAGAAAAGTGCATATTAAAACAGTCCTCATCCAGGAAATTGACAGAGTTGATTAAAGTCAATATTGGAAGGCCTATAGGAAGACATGTAAATTAATACGATGTTGCTAGAGCTATAAATTTGCTCAATAATTTCATAAATTTGGAATTATGCATTTAAAATGTTCATACCTTTTGACTCAGAAATTTATAAGTGAGGAAACTGAACCTGAGGTAAGTTAAGTCACATGTCTAGGGTTACCCAATGGGTTTCTTTTATGGGACTTGAACATGTGTGATGCCAGAATGAGAGAAAACTTCAGCCATGTAGGTGTTCACATAACTACATTCATCCTTAATATGCATAGACACCTTGAGGAAATTACTCCTTTTATTTTTAAGATGCAGCAGAGATCAGTGAGTTTAGCAACTGATCATGCTCACTTAGCAAATTAATGGTGAACCAAGATTGTGACTCAATGTAATTAAATTTCTATGGAGGTAAAATATTAAGGGGAAGTTATTTGTTAAAATTTGTTTTAAAATATTGTTACATAATCTCCATAATTATGTGGAAATGATTTACCAACTAATAGAGTAGAGAATTATTAAGAATCTAAATGGGTAGCTAGGTCATGTAGTGGATTGAGTACTGGGCTTGGTGTCAGGAAGACTCTTCTTCCTGTCTTCAAATTTGACCTGAAACACTAGGTATATGTAACTCTGGGCAAGTCACTTAATCCTATTTGCCTTAGTTTCCTCATCTGTCAAATGTTTGGGAGAAAGAAATGACAAACTACTTGTCAAGAAAACTCCAAAAGGGGTTCCAAAATCAGAGGCATAATTGGAAAACAACTAAACCACAGTATATAAAGATCTAAGCAACAGGTATGGCTGAGGAAGACTTTTCCCCATCCTAACAGAAAAGGGACAGGTCTGATTTCTCCTAGCCCATCCTGTGCCTTCCCTTGGAGCATTGGCTAGGTACAAGCTCTCCTTTGTTCACTACATTTCCCTTCTTGTACCATCCTCTTTATGATCCAAGATAATGGATTTTCCTTGAGCAGCCACACCTTGTTACAACAATGAGCTTGCTTTTGCCTAGAGACAAACTAGCTCTCTGACCTATGTAATTTCCTTTCTTGGCTGTTTTAGAGAGTTTAGAAGAACATAGGCTATTAATAAAACCACAAAACTTGGAGTCACAAGATCATAATCAGTTTGATCTCTAGGACAGTGTTAGTCCCTGACCTATTTACATTCTTGTGTAAACTAGTTGCCAGTCTTTTTGGCACTGTCTGTACTCAGCTAAAGAATCAAAAAACAATTAAGACTGCTTTTATCTTTAGCTAGAGAAGGACATTTTTGGTACCAATATTTTTCCTTTGCTCAACATTTTCAGTTACTTTTCAATTTATTGCATAGCCAATATAGTTAATCCACTACAGTAAAATTGATAATAAGTCTGTGTGGGACTAAAGTATGTTTGTAATATAAAATAAAAGACATTTTTCATTTGGTTTTCAGGCAGAGGCTGAGATTTGAACTCTAGGTAGAGTGTGCAGTTCTTTTTTGTTTTCTGTTTTTTTCCTTCCATTTTTTCCTTTAGTGGTAGTAAGTTATCATATTATTTATCAATGCTAGAATTTTTTGCCACATTGCAAAGATGTCTTTGTTGTGATCCAATGTTTTGAATTTCATTTCTACTTGCTGGTTTTTTATTGGGGGCACTGATTGTTATCATTTTGTGATAATAATAGGGAAGAGAAAGAAGAAATTGTCACTAGTACTTATCCAAATGTTTGTATTTGTATGTGTTTGCATAGAGGATGTGTACATAAGGAGTAGGGGGAGCTTTGGGTGTGGTTTTGGATGTGTCATTGATTCAATAATCTCTCTCTACTTTTTACTAGAATTGTGTTGATGTAGAAAGGAGGAACAAGAATAAGACTTCTATCTTGAGACCTAGTATGTGTCATCAAGTTTTCAGTTATGTTGTGAATTTTAAGAAGTTAAGAAAACCTGTCATGTTTCCAGATTACTTAAGGATCAAGACTCATTGCCTCACATCTCTTATGTATGTCACTTGAAAGTAATCAGTGAGTAGTAACTGTAAAATTTCAAAGGATATAACAAGAATAACTACTTTGGAACAGACTAGGAGAAAACAGATTCTAAGCTTTTTATAGTCACAAAGTGTGTGATCTTGAGCAAGTCACTTGTGAAGACAGGATTAACTCTCCCCTTGCCTATTTTTAAATTAATCAACAAAAACTGAAAGCACTCCTGCTTACCACTAAGCAGGGGAGGTTTGCAAGCCACTTAATAAAGTGTGTGACAACTCCAGAAGTGACTGGCCACCCCTTGGGCAGTGCTAAGCAAATTTAAAGACTGTAATCAGCTCCCATAAAGTAGAGGAAGGGACAAGAAGTGACATGGAAAAAAGGACTATAAACGTTCTGAACTTCCTGTCCAAGGGGTCTTTGGCCTGAATCTTAGGCTTTGAAGATCTTGGACTAGGACTGGGACTTAGAGCTACAACATAGGACTTCGACCTGGGTCTCTGGCTCCTGGATTGCTTCTGGTAAGACTGTTACTAGATCTTCTTCTTTGGAGCTTTGGCTTGGTGAGTGAGAAGATGACCCGTCTTTCCTGGCTTCTGGAGAGATTAGTTCTGGAGAGGCCTTCTACTCTTGGAGGAGGCCATGTGAGTGGAACCCCTGTTTATTTCACCACTAGGTCCTCCAGCTGAGGATTAACAAGTCCCCCTGGGTTGACCCAGGGACCGGAACATTAAAGTTATATATTAAGATATGCTCGACATCTTCTCTACCCACTTTTTTTTATATTTCTCTACTTTCACTCCTTCTACCTTTTTTTTGCAAATAAAACTACTAAAAGTCATTTTGGCTTGAGCTATAATATTTTTAGATCAATGACCACAGTATTATCTTAAAATTCTCATATATTTAGCTAAATCCTTAATTTTAATTCCTTACACACCAAACCCCCATGAGTTAAATTTTCTATCTTTAAGGCACTGGATTACATTATTTCTGAGACCCTAGCCAGGCCTAAAATTCTGATACTCTGAAATGTTGTATGATTCTTGGTTATTTTGGATGCACTTTGGCCAGATGGACTAGCTTCAGAGAGAGAGAAAATTCCCCTTTACTGGCAAAATAGAGCTGTGTATATATATGACAGTTTTTGGTGGGAGTTGACGCAGATGAAGCCACAGCCAAGGTAAATTGTAGCTAGGGAGAGTGTATGATGAAGGAAAAGGATGTGGTTTGGGGAGAACAGCAGATGCTGCTGTCTTCAAAGAAGTTCTATCAGGATTCCAAAGAGATTACACTTAAATTCATCATTTGCTAATTTATTAATTCTTTTGACAGGTCTAGGACACAGGAGGGGTAATGGTGATAATGAAGTGGAGAAAGTCAGCTAATGGAAATAATTAGGCACATTGCACCTTTTTTCAATGATCCTACCTATTTTAGTACTTATGCCAGTTTAAAATCAAGACTAAGTTTAGTTTTTTAAAAAATTTTATTGATGTCTTTTGTTTTTATAACACATTAATTTCTGAACATATCCATCTGTTGTTCCCTTACTCAGTAGCTTTCTCTTGTTTAAAATATTTCTTTTCTTTTTTCAAAAAGAAAGTGAGAAGGGGCAGCAAGGTGGCTCTGTGGACAGAGAGCCAGGCCTAAAGACAGGAGGTCTTGAGTTCAAATGTAGTCTCAAGAGACTTCCTAGCTGTATGAGAGCAAATCACTTAACTCTAATTCCCTAGCCTTTACTGCTCTTCTGCTTTGGAAGTGATTCTTAGTATCAATTGTAAGGGAGAAGATAAGATTTTTTTAAAAAAGGAAGAAAAGAAAGAGAAGAAAAAAGTACCTCAGAAAAAAGAACAAACAGATCAATCATTTTTGATAAGTATATGCAATATTCCACATCGTATTCCTTTACTCCTGCAATGAAAGGAAGAGGACCATTCCCTCAATTCTACTCTGTCTAAGCACATCATAATTATACAACTCTCATTTTCTTTTGATTATACTTTCATTTGAGTTGTGGTTGTCATCTTGTATAGTGTCTTCATGGTTCTGCTTACTTCACTCTGTATCAGTTCATATGTCTTTCCATGTTACTTATAATTCTACATATCTATTATTTCTATAAATTCATATAATGTGTTTGGCTATTCTTCAATCAACAGGGACATACATTTGTCTCCAGGGCTGCTCTACATTTTTGTATACATATAAATCTAAATTTTTATAGGCAGATTTAAGAAGTGGGTTGTAGCATGTGTGCTGTCTACATGTGTGTGCTTGTGTGTTAGGAGCCATGATGAACTTCCTGACAGAAATGGGGCACCAATAGAATTAAACTAATTTGTGGAAGTAGAATCAGGAATACCAATCAAACTCTAAAAGGGCACTTACTTACACATAGTGGGGAGGATGTAGGAGTGCCCTGGGTGACTGGAAGGATTGTGATACTTTTGGCAAAAATAGAGAAGTTCGGAAGAGGAATGGATTGGGGGGGGGGATCATGATCTTTAAGTTCTGGTTTGGAAATATTGAGTTTAAGATGCCCGTGGGACACAGTGGAAAATAAGCAAACGGTATTATAGGATTGGAGCATAGCAGACGGATTAGGCTAAAAATAGAATAGAATTGTCAGTCAGTCCGCATAGAGATGATCATTGAACCTAGTCATAGGAGCAAATGAGATCATCGTGTGCGCTCCTTAGACAAGTTATAAAACAGTTTGGTATAGATCAGATATTGAATTCCTTGCTGGCTTGAAAGCTATGTTCTTATGATGATATAAAATGGAAACTTCATGCTAGCGCAGGCTTAATGGAAGTATGAACCCAGCCAGGAATGAGTAAAACCCAAAACAGAATCTGCAACAAAGATTATAACTTAATTAGAAGCCATCCATGTGTGTGATTCTCTACTAGGTTGGCATTCTGCTTTTGGGGAGAGGGTGAGAAAACTGTTTAAAATACAATCATAGACCTATTTATTGTAAAAAGTGGTTACTTTCCTCACTGACCCATATATACATGTGTGTATATATGCCTTTGCTGTTGTTATTCTACTTGACTCGATTACTTTTACCTCATTTGTCTGACACTAAAATCCTATTCATCCTTCAAGGCTCAGCTTTAGACCTCAGGAAGTATTTTTTTTTTTAAACCCTCATCTTCTGTCTTAGAATCAATCTGTGTATTGGTTCCAAGGCAGAAGAGTGGTAAAGGCTAGACAATGGGGGTTAAGTGACTTGCCCAGGGTCACACATCTGGGAAGTGTCTGAGGACAGATTTGAACCTAGGACCTCCCGTCTCTAGGCCTGGCTCTCAATCCACTGAGCTACCCAGCTGCCCCCTCAGGAAGTATTTCCTGATCTCTCCCTTCCTTGGACTACTCTACTTTGCACTGGATCATTTAGCATCTAATTTTATATTGCCTTGTTTTCTCTTATTTACCTTGTACTTTTTTTTTCCTTTTCTCTGCCTAGCTTATAAGACCTTCTTTTTATTACATAACTGGCCAAGTCTTTATAGGCACAATCATCCAGGCTAGTATTAGAAGCCTTTTAATTTTGGTTTGAAGGACCTTTTTTCAGCAGTCTCACAGAGAGTGAGTCTGGCCACAGTGAAACAGCTTTGATGGATTTAGGAAAATTGGAATTTGGTCTTCTGATCTGACCCATCTTCCATAGACATTACTCAAATGAGATGATCTATGCAAAGCCTTTTTTTTTTTTTGAGACAGTTATGCTGTTTTATTTCACAGGACAGCTTGATGTCAAGCCAGTGGTTTGGTCTGCAGGGCACCATCAGCATGTGGGAGGGACAGAGGTTCCAAATAGGCAGTCTAAATGGAGGACAGTTGGTTGTATCATACAGAAAAAAACATCCAGAGGAACAAAGATGCATTACCTGGACAAATTGAGTACCCTTTCTGATCTCTAGTTTCTTTTCCTATAAGGTGTTTATCCTCTAGATTGCTCCTTACTCTATTATCCAACCATCCAAAGATATTTCTCAACCGTTTTATTTCTCAGTCTATAGATTACATAAATAATTACTTTTATATTATCATATTTTGATTTTTACTTTTGGTTGCACAAAAATCTATATGAATTTTTAAAAATATTGTTAGCTGAGAAGCCAGAACTTTGTGTTTACATGTTGTTACTGCTTTATTTCATTACTGTGCAACAGAATTTGTTACAAAATTGGCTTTGCTTATATACATTCACATAGAGATTTCATTTAGATTGGAAAGTTTTAACCTGATTTTCTTTAAAAGTTTATATTTGAGTATGTTTATATTAAGGTATTTCTCTCAAGCATGTATTTTATTTATATAATGTAAATGCACATTTTTGGAGGCATTTAAGCATATTAAAGCCATTAAGAGAAATGTTATGTACTAATAGTTTATGTTTTATAAAGCAGCATAATTTATAAAACCCTTAGAATATGTTAATGTTTTATAAACTTTTTCCCCCAGGGAAGGAATTTTTTATTTCGCTAAGCTTTGTACAGACAGGTAAAAAATTGAGTTATTTAACTTTTATAAGTAGCTTATTTTAGCAACAAATCTTGGATAGAAGAGTTTTACTTTTTACAGCGTTTCTTTAAAAAAAAAACCCAACAGCAAAATAAGCCATTCTTTATGGATTTGATTTGATTTGCTTTCCTGGTCAAATTCTGGCATCCAGCACTTGAATTACTTACATTTAAGGAGATGTTTTTTGAATGCTTCATTAACCCTTACTTGAATAAATTTCCAATTTCTATTGTTAATTCTCAATTGTCTTGTTCCAGGGCTTATCATTTCTTAAATACGGTGAGTTCCACCATCTGTAGAAGACATTTAAAAATTGCATCCATTTTTTTTTAGACCTTCATCTACTGGGTATACTGGAAAATAATTTTAGACTGTATACTTTAAAATTTTAATTGAGTGTTACAGAAACTACTTTTTAAAATAAACCAGAACTTGGGATGGGGGCTGGGGAGTGGGGACAAAATGAAATAAGAAATCTGACCAAATAACTGTTCCTATTAGAAGATTTTGCATGTCTTTGTCAAAATCATTCCAGCTTGTTTTCATTTTCAAAAATTTCCTTTCCAGCATTTGACATTCTATTGCTTTGTACTTTCATGTACACTATTCATTTAATAAGCCCTTTAGGTTTCAAAAGTTTGGTGTCCCATAATAAAGGAAATTTCTAGTTAAGGTAGCTTATAACATAACTTAACCCTACTTCTCGGTTGATTAGTATTTTAAATTCTAATTAATATGTATTTCTTTATGATAGTACTTAAACAAATTGAACAGCAGCATTCTTAACTGATACTATATCACTTAGTATTTTGTCAAGGAGTTGCATTCTGCTTACAATTTGTAGCTTCATTATTATATTTTTTATTTTAAACATGATCTTTTGCTGTCACCGTATGCAAGAGACATTCTCATTTAATCTGAGACAGCTGCATATGTTTATAGACTCTAATCATAGGATCTCACAGAAATCTGACCTAAAATGAACAGATGTTTGAACTCCTATGTAAAGATCTATTCTAAACAGTCTGGGCTACTGCTAGACAGGAATGCCAAACATTTCAAACCACAAATTGTGCCTGATAATAACCACCTTGATAGCAGAAAGACGCAAACTCCCAGTTCTATTACATGATTCAGAAGAAGATATCAGGTCTTTGGTATTTTAGTTTAGATTTACTACATTTATAGATTATTAATTTCATGTGTAAATCTCATTATGCAAATTCAGCAGGCACAAAAATTGACTCATTCTTTTCTGTTTAACTACAATCATAACTTTTGTTGATAGAAATGCAGAAATTATTACAATGTAGAAAAATTTAAAATCATTTGTCCAAGAGGAACTACAAAAACATTCACTTTTATATTTCCTAGGAAATTCAGTTATAAAGAACTGGTTTTTTTTTTTTTTGGAAAATTGTATTTAATTAGTTAATTTAGAATATTTTTCCATGGTTACAAGAATTATGTTCTTTACTTCCCTTTCCCCCACCTCCCTCCCATAGCCGACGCACAATTCCACTGAGTTTTACATGTGTCATTGATCTAGACCTATTTCCATATTATTGATATTTGCACTAGAGTGATAATTTAGAGTCTACATCCCCAGTCATATCCCCATCAACCCATGTGATCAAGCAGTTGTTTTTCTTCTGTGTTTCTACTCATAAGGGACTGTTTTAATAAATTCATTAGTCAATTTCACTTTTTAGTAGAGTGTTAAAGGGTATGGCCATTTTGAAATGTGAACACTGAAATTTGATATTTTCCTTAACCAGTTGGAGAAATTTGTCAGCTGAGGGTTTTATTCCATTCTTCAAGGTTTAATCCAATTAATTTTGATAAACAAGGAGAATACAGTCCTTCTCTGTGATTTTCTCCCAAGCCCTGTATCCTATTTTGAACAAACAATAGAATCATAGAATTGGAAAGAACTAAAAGTAATTTAATGCAACTTTTTCCTGAAGCATGAATCTACCCTATAGACACTTAATTTTATGCCTAAAGAATAAAAATCAGTGTTAATACTTTGAAAGTGAATTTTTCAGGTTAGCTGAAAGTCTGAGAAGAAATGATTTAATAAATCAGTTCATAGACTTTTAAATTTTTTGAAACAGGAAACAATTTCTGAAACAAATCAGTACTTTAGTGAACAGCAATATACAGTTTCCCTCTGACTTTTGAATTTAAACCTTACCAAACAGAAATGACCAAGATTTTATTTATAATTCTGTTGAATTGTAATCTTATTATAGTGATTATAAGCTGTGGCACATTAGTCTGTATCCCATCATCTATCCTTGAAGAAAATAATGTCACCTTTCCTCTTCTACTGGTGATTAAATTTGGTCAGTGAAGTTCTGATATGATAAAAGTAAATTTTCCCTTTTTCAATATATCTAAATATGGAACTTTTATTTGATTCTCCAAATTAATTAGAAATTTCAGCTCCTTCCAAAATTTTATTCAAACTTTAATCTAAAATCTATATAGATACAATCCCAAAGACTGGAAACTTTTCATGAAAAGTCTGCTTTTAGTAGCTGGTCATTTTGGTCTGTAAAGACTAGTCATTTAGGTTTGTGTTATAATTTCACTGGGATGTTTGCTTTTGCAAGTCACTTCAATGTTATCCTCCTTAGGCCACATATGAGTCAGTTACATAATTTTCCTATTTTCGAAGTTGAAAGAAAGCACCTTATCACGTTTAATCTATCTTTTTTTTTCCTTTAGCTTCAGTTCTTTGAGTGATTTCAAATAGCCATAAAGTTTACCTCTCATTGTTAAGACTGGATTTTGTACTATATTTCCCCATCTATCAGCTTCTGCATATTTTAGTCAGCATATCTAAAGGCCTCATATGTCAACAACCTCAGTCATAGAATGTCTGATACTTATCCAGCAGGGGATGCTGCTATAGTGGTGGGTGTTGCTTACCATAGAACTCAAGCATCATCCCAAATGTGATACTTTCTACTCCAACTCAGGGCAAATAAGGAAGCGTGTCCCCAAGTCTCTTCAGTACTAATACATTCTCTTTCTGTTACTGAGTAATTTGAGCCAGTTTACCTTTCATTTCAACCACGTCAAAGTGCTGAAAAAAATATATATAACATCACAGCAGCCAGGGAAGTGAGAGAGGCTGAACAGTAATGTGTTTATAATATAAATCCTTCCTGTTTTCTCAACCCTTGGTCTTCTGGCATTTTTCCATCCTGACAGTCAAATGAAAATACTCTAGAGGTTTGCTTACAGATGCTGGCCCCCAATTTAAGGATTTTTTTTAAGTATGACTATTTTATTAAGGAAAATTCCAAAGCAGTAAATAAACTTAGCAGTGGGTGAAAAATTTGACCAAATGCAGCAGCCCCTTGGTTCACATTAGCCCTTACTAGAACATCTCTAAAGAGTAAGACTGTGTGTCACACATTCCAAGTGAAACAGGTTATCCATGACTTCATCTTTTGTTGTGGCAGAGATTCAGTGACTCACTATTGTTAAGAGGTGGAAATAAGAATATCTGGGTAGTTTTCCCAACAAATACCTGACCTTGAGGATGCTGTTTTCTGAACTTCTAAAGCAATGAGTTAGCTTTTTAACTTGTTTTTGTATTGGTTACGATCATATACATTTCTTAAGGACTTGAAATATTCGTTTTAGAATAATCAAATTGAAATAAAACATTTGTAAAGTTCTGTAGACAAAAGGACTGAATGTAATCAAAGAAAAAATAAGTTCTCCTAACAATAAGTCAAAAGTAGATTAAATCTTTGAGGGGGAACCTTTCATGTGTTCACATGAGATTAAGAGCATAACTGGGCCCCTTGAACAAGAATGGAATAATTTTCCTCATGCCTACTCTGCTACCATTTTAATGGTCACTAAGATCTTGTTCTGACATTATATCATAATTTTTTAAAGATATCACCACAGGAAAAAGGGATAGAAGCTGTTTTTACTGGCCAGTAATTCACATGATCATAAGATTTCGACCTGAAAAGGAATTTAGAAATCATTTAGTATAACCCTCTCATTTTACAGAAGTATCACCTATGGCCTGGACAAGTTGATGGCTTGCCCAAGGTCAAACATGTCTTAAGTGGTAGAGCTGGCCTTAAAGTGTTCTGGTGTTCTGATTCCAAATTCACTCCTTTTTCTTTCCACTATGCAATGCTGCCCCTGAATATTCTTTTCCTTGATCTAAAGTAGAAAAACCTCTACCTCAGGAAAAATGACCTTAGGAAACAAAGGACTTTTCCCTTCATTCCTTATAGAACTCTTTGGACTTATTTTGGGGTATCCATCAGGGTCAAAGATTATTGATCAGTTGACAAGACTTGCCTTATTTTTCTTTTTTTTTTTAAGTGAAAAGAATGCTTATGTATTTACATGTTACCTATGATACTATGAACTGATAATACAGAGGGTGAAAAATATTTCATTTCATTGGATGACAGTAATTATTCCCATCCCTTCTTTGCCCCTCTCTAGATATATTTCTTGGTTCTGGTTTAAATGTAAAGTATAAAGTATAAAGAAAATATGTCATCAAATATGGACAGATGAGAATAGAAGTTATGTGGTTTATTGGGTCCTTCCATTGAGAGGGAAACTGTTATATCTCAAGATAGCCCATTCTACCTTGGGTATACAATTATAACATACCTAATATATAAGTATCTAATTTTTAGAAAGTTGTGCCATTTAGCAAAATTAAAGGACACAGGACCAAGATCGTATCTGTTAATGCAAATCTCATTTCATTTTTTTTTAAACCCTTACCTTCTGTCATTGACTCCAAGGCAGAAGAGTGGTAAGGGCTAGGCAATGGGGGTTAAGTGACTTGTCCAGGGTCACACAGTTGGGAAAATATCTAAGGCCAAAAATGAACCCAGGACCTCCCGTCTCTAGGCCTGGCTCTCAATCCACTGAGCCACCCAACTGCCCCTTGCAAGTCTCATTTCAAGTTGACATCAAACCATTGATGACTACTCTTTGAATATGCCCATAAACAGATTTGTCTATCTTGACCGCAAGAATAGCACGAGAAATCTTGTCAAATGCTAGGCAAGATCAGGCAGATTCTATCCACAACATTACTATGTTCTATGGTAACCTTGACAAAAAAAGTGGGGAGGGGGCAGGAAGAATGGGTTTACTTTGAGAAGACCTGTTCTTGATAAAGCAATATAGGCTCAAGATCTTGGCTTTATTTTCCAAATGTTCACTAAGAATTTTTAAAATTACACATCCTAGAATTAAAAAAAAAATCAGGATATTTACCCTATTCCAATCATACACTACCTCTCATTTTCTATGAAATTTCAAAGGGCATTTTGATAGTGGCTCCACAATCCCATATAACAGTCCCTTCATTACCTGAGAGTGCAATTTATCTGGGCCTGGTGATTTGATTTCATCTTAGTGAGGTACTATCTTTTTATCTCATATATCAACTCTCTATTAGCCATTTCCCCTTTGTCCTTTATTAGTCAAAACATCATCTTCTGGGACAGAGAAAACAAAATAAAAATAAGATTTGAGAAGCTGTTCCTTCTCTCTTATTGGTTTGACCAGAATAGGCCTTCTGTTGATTCATTAAAACTATTTTTCCAGACCTAAATTAAGCAATGGCAAGAATTTTACTGTACTATTTGCAAATGCAGGTAAATGTATTGTTCGCTGGTTAAAAAACAAAAAACAGAAAACAACTGAACACCTTCTGGTAACAGGAAAAATTTCACAAAGCTACTTTCAGTGGATTTTTTTTTTATGTACAGTTTTATGTTTTTTAAATTAGCCCATTTTTACTTTGTATAAAGTTATATATTATTATTTGTGCTAGGTCAGGGTTCTTTCTTTCTGCTATGTAAGTTAGGCTAGTTTTCCAAAAAGCCAAGAAATCTTTCCTAAAAATTAAAAAATCCCAGGAGGCTAAGGCTCAAACTGAGTTGCTGTTGATGCAACTTTTTGGTGGCCATACGCCATATTGGTATTCCTTCTTGTTTGCCTAAGGGCATGAAGAGGTCCTCCCATTTCAAGGTGGAGCTTTTCCAACATGGTGGATGGATGTCTAAGGTGTGGGAACCATCACATCCTGCCCACATTTCTTTGCTTCCCAGTTATTCCTTTATGAAATATTAACTTCTTTCTCTGATAAAATTGGAGCCTCTGACATAAGTTGGACATATCTTTGCAGGGCTTTAAATAGCTAAGCCCTGGAAGTAGTTGCAAGCTGGAAGAACAAGCTGTCAGAGTTGTGGAAAAGACCTTTTCAGGGAATGCAGAGGGAATTTCTCTCTCCTCTTGCTTCATTGTCAGACAGTCTAGCAACAACATGCCCAGAGGGAGGCAACCTATCTATCAGATCTATCTAGACCTTTTAAATCTAGAATTCTGGCCATGACTCGTAAGTTATATATAGTATTAGGAGTGTATCCACAGAGGGCCCTCACAAAATATGGGTGTAACAGCTACCTGGGGACCCAGCATGTGATTGTGAGAGCCAATTGGGGATATATCTTGAGGGTTGGGTGTATTATACTTTACTTCTTTGAAACATGTTTTGTAATTCTATTTATATAAGTCTTGAGTGTGTCTGAGTAGATTGTTAAATATTTTAAGTATTTTGTAGTTATTTTGAATAAAATATTATTTTCTATCATCTCCTTTCTTTGCCAATGTTTATGCTTTTAATTTCTCTTGTCTTGTTATCACTAGCATGTCTGGTCAAATAGAGAAAGGGGAATTTTTTATTTATCTCTGTGTTTATTATAATAGCTGCTATTTCGTCTGACATCTGAAATACTATCAGTAGTGATAGCTACTTCATCAAAAACAATCTTGCCTCCATTATTATAAAAACTTGATTGTTCCAGTGACTACCTGTCTCACTTCACTACAGTCTATCCTTCATACAGCTGCCCAAATAATCTTCCTAAGTCAAAGACCTGACCATGCCTCTCCACTCTTCACATGTCTCCACTGCTTCTCTATACCACCAGGATTAAATTCAGATTTCTGAGCCCAACATTTAGGTCCTCAGTAATTTGTTTCTACTTTATTTTTCCAGTATTTTTTTCACATGAGTTAAATTCATACACTTTGCACTCCCACTAAATTGAACTAACAACTGCTCCTTCTAACCAAGATTCTGTCTTCTAGCTTTTTCATACAAGCTGTTTTTTAGGCCTAGAATCCACTTCCTCTTTATTTTGACCTTTCAAGCCCCTTATTTTCTCTCTGGCGCCACTTTCTATGTGAATCCTCTTTGATTCTCCTACTTGCTAATGCTGATACCCCCTCAGATTATCTTCTAATATTCATATCTGTGTATATATGTTATATGCTAGTAGAATTTAAATTCTGTAAAGGTAGAGACTATTTATTTATTTTTATTCTTTAGGGGTAAGGGAAGATGTGATTGATAATGCCCAGTGATCTCTTTGCAAATTTTGGAAACACCTCCTGAATCAGAAGAGAGAAAGTCACTGAACAAATTAAAAATGGCCGTGCTTTTGTGGGATTTTAAATAACTAAACCCCGGAGGGAGCCTATTATACAGATTGAGAAGTCATAGGGAGCGCCAGTGGTTGAGAAAGAACCAAGATCTTCCTGTTTTCACTGGTGTTATAGCCCAGTTCTGATTAGGGCCACTTTGATGCTTCCCTTTTGGAACTGAAATGAAATGAGATACTCATAGAACATCTAACAGTTAACAGATGGTTTATTTACCCCTAGCATGGGAAGTATATTCAGCAAATATAGAACCTCGATTTAGATGAGAGCAATTTCTCTACCTTCCTAGAAGGACACTAGATTTGTATCCCCAAGGACTTGACCCAGTGTCTTACAATTAGTGGGTGCTTTAAAAAAATGTTCAATTGAATTGAAATCAATCCAAAGGTCTGTTTTCCCCCCTATTCATTTTTATCAGTGACTTCATCAAAAGCAAAGATGGCAAAAGTCAAATTTGTAGTGGATATATTGTAAGGGACACAAAATGGGAGAGAGGTTAAGATATCAAATATATTGGATGATAGAATAGAAACACATTCCGACAGGCTAGAAGAATAGGCTGATTTTTAATAAGATAGAATTAATGGGGGTAAATCTAAAGAACTTGGATTAAAAAAAAAAAAAACAGTTGTACAGGATGAAGATGGCCTGGTTAGAGGATATAGTGTTTTTTAAAAAATGAAAAGATCTAGAAGTCTTAGGGAACTCTTGTTAAGTATGAATTAATAGCCAAAATCACTATCTCAATCTTGAGCTGCATTAGTGGAAGCATAGTGGCTAGAAGTAGTTGACAGTCTCTTTTACTCTGCCTGGCTAAACTACAAATTGGAATACTGTGTTCACATCATAGAACTGTATTTTGGGGATCAGTGATAAGAGATCATCCAGAGTAGATTAACTAGAATGATGATTGGGGCTGGAAACTATGCCATAAACAATAAAAAGGTTCATTAACCCATGAGGGATATAAACTATCGCATTAATACCTGTCTTGAGATGGAAGGTAGGAAGGTAGAGAATTTGAAACTCAAGGTTTTGAAAAAGAATGAAAACTTTTACATGCAATTGGAAAAATTAATTTCTAAAAAAATAGTTGTCTTCAAGAATTTGAAATGCTATCTTGTGAACAAAGGATTATGATTCATTTCCTTGGACCCCAAAGGGCAGAATTAGGAACAGTGAGTAAGAAACAAGTTTAAGCTGGATTTAAGGAAAAATTACCTAATAAGAAATGCTCAGAATGGAAAGAGCTATTCTAGGAGATAGTAGAAAGTTTTCAAGCAGAAATGTTGGTCATGCATTGGAATATTGGAGATGAGCACTTCTCTTGAGGATGAGTTAGACCTCTGAGATTCATTCCAATATGAGATTTTTTTGATTCATTTCTTTATGTTAAGCATTGTGTTTTCTCTATGTGTGTCATTAAAATCTTAAAGATCCCTCAAGTCAGCTAACATCTCTAACAGTCTGGTGCAAATAACTATTGGTATATCTCTGGTAAAATGAGATGTGGGTCAGCATTTTGAAGATGGGAAGAGGAACGGAGAGAGAAAAGGAAAAAAAAACACCTAAGAAAAAAGCCCTCAAGAAAGCACTTCAAAAATCATACAGAACAGGGAAGCTGGGCACCCTGAAAACAAACTTCACCCACCACACAGGTTTTCTAAGAATAGCCTAGCAGTAACCCAAACAGAGTTTGAAATTTTGTTTATATTGTTCTAAAGCATATTAGATTTTTAAAAGCAATGTTCATTATATAAATAAAAGAGGGGTTAGGAAAAAAGAGAAAATGAAGGATACTGGTGGTTGTAGAGTTTCTTAAGAAAGGAAAAAAACCCCCATAAAAACAAAGGCTTAGTAACTTGGGTTTCCATTGCCCTGGTTAATGACAAGCTCCCTGGAGAGGTTATCAACACAAAACCAGTCTCTCCGTATTCAGGCTGAGTTAACTCAAATAACTAACCTAATAATAACTAACTCAAATAATTAACTCAAATAAATAACTGTTCAATGAAGGGGATATCAGCATATTCTTTTGAATTGGAAGGATATGAACCTGTGCTCTATTCATTTCCCTTCTCTTCCTCCCTAAGTTCCTCAGTGATACAATGCAGTCTCCGTGCCTAAGTGGCAATCCACTTCTCTGAAAATATTCCTATATCACCTTTTATATTTACATTTTACTCAGAGAATAGACAGGGAGTGCTCTACCTTGATACCACTTTTCTAGTGTCAGTGAAATGTTATTATGGCAGGTATAGTTGACCTTGGTTCATCTTTGCACATGTATCTTAACCACAGCCAGAGGTAATGCTACGAGTATGGTGACCACTTGATCTATAGTTCTTTGTCCTAGTTCCTTTCTCTTTTAATCTTTTCCTTTATTTATCATCCACCTCAAAACTGCTTGAGGTTGATCACATAATTTTCAGATCTCCAGACGTCTGCATACAATGCATTCACAGCATTTTTAGTGGTGGATGTCTTAATCTTCAAAGTGTCAATAAATCCAGCACATACCTGAAGCAAATGACATGTCCTTGATATTTTAATCCCTTTATGCTTTATACAAAGATCACCTGATTTAAGGGCATCTCCTGAGTACTTCTATTGCCATTACTAACTTTGGGGTATCATACAGGCATTCCAACAAACTTGCATTTCAGCTTCTTATTAGCCCAAGGTGGAGAATTATGGGCAAAGGAGTGTGTGTGTGTGCGTGTGTGTGTGTGTGTGTGTGTGTGTGTGTGTGTGTGTGTGAGATTCTGTATTTGGTTTATATATTGGTTAATTTTGTGGATGTGTTCCTCCTCTATCCCATCTTATTCTTTGTTGTAAGAGTTGGCCTCCTGGAAGTGGGAGGGATATAGAGGGCATCCCCGAAGTCTTAATTTGGTTTTTGGTTTCTGAAAGCTAAAACTAGACTTAAGACTTTGGGAAAAGCTTATGTTGAGAAATGTAGGTGATGTAAAAACCAAAGAAGTCAATAAAAGCTTGTTGTTGGGTTTTTTTTTTAAAGAACTTTTTATCTCTCAAATCCCTGTAGACTACAGTGCAAATGCCTAAGACAATTTACCTGTTCTGCACTTGCTTTTTCATATTTTGCAGTCATGTTCCACTGTGACTCCATTTGGGGTTTTCTTGGTAAAGATAGCGGAATGGTTTGCCATTCCTCCTCCAGCTCTTTTTACAAATGAGGAAACTGAGGCACATAGTTAAGTAAGTTGCTCAGGGTTACACAACTAATAAATATCTCAGACCAGATTTGAATTTAGGAAGATGAGTCTTCCTGACTCCAGGCTTGGCACTCTATTTTATGTGTCACCTAGCTGTGTAGTATATTGTATTAAAGGCTAATTAATGTATTTACCCTCTTGTACTTAATGAAAACTGATAAAGAATGGGGTAAGATTAAAAATTGACTCTAACAGGCACTTCAGGGATCAAATAAGACATCTGTAGGAATATAAAGGTTCTGATGACACTGAAATGAATACCAGGAGTGTCCATCATCATTTTCTTCTGATGAGCTCATGTTGCTTCACATTCTGGCAAATGATACCCTGAACTGTGTATGTACATGAGAAAACATATTTAAAGTAGGTCGTATTTAGTAGTGAGTTTGGGAACTTAGTTAGAGATTGGGACATTATGTTCTCTTGCAGAGACCCAAAATTAGTCCTGACCTTTCTTAACTGCAGCATGGATTAGTGAAAAAAGCACTAGGCTTAGAGCCCAAGAGATGAAGGTTCAATTTCAGCACTGCCCCTTACTGCCTGTGGTTCAAGAACCTCCCAATTCAACCTCAATTTCCCCTTCTGTAAAGTGGGTATAATAATCCCTGGCCTGCTCACCTCACAGTCGTGTTATATGTAAAAAAGCACCTTTTCTTTGTAAACAATAAAGCAGCAATGAACAAAGTTGTTTGAGATTAGTGCTTGTTGAAGGTGCTAGATTAATTACTCTAGAATAGCATAGGAAGAAAGCTGAAACCTCTATTCCACAGAAGTCCCTTCTGGTGCTGTTTGATCAGATTATATTTGATCACTAACCTGATAGTGTTTGAGTTCTTATAACTTAACCCCCTAAACAATTATGACTTAGAGTTCAAATATCTCAGATTCATTTATTCCAAATCCCATTATCTAGAATCAAGATACATATAATTTTTATGAAATATTCTCTCTTGATTTCTAAAACCATAAATGTCTGTATATGGATCCTTTTCAGTAAGTCAATCACTCAAAAAAGATGTCACCCTCTATATGCAAAGCACTGTGCTAGGAATTGTGGAATACAAAGAAGTGTAAAAGTGGATCCTTAGCTTCAAGGAACTTATAGTGTAATTGGGCAGACAAGATTCACACAGATGAAATAACAGAAAATTATACTGTTTGCTGAATATGTGTTATTCTACCATATTTTAATTTCGAAAGTGTGTTTCAGGCTAAGTGGTATAGGAGTTAGAAAAGATGAGAGTAATGTTTTTTTTTAATTATGTCGGGTTTTATAAGAGAAGGCAAAATTGGACTTGGGCTTTGAAAGGGGAGACATAGTATGGAAGGTGGCAAGGAAATATAGGAGACCACACAGTCAGAGAGGAAGAAAGGTAGCAGAGGAACTCATGATCTAAGGAATTCGCTTGGTAAGTGAGTAATAACAAGAACATAAATCAAGGGTGATACCAGAGGATAGAGGGCCATAAGGAAAACATTGAAGTGGGTGGAAAAAGGAAAAATGGGGAGAAATGAATGACTTAATTTAAGGTAGGGGAATTATATGGTCAATGGTTTCCAGGGGCACTAATTCTAATCCAGTTATCTGTCAAGATACATTGGTTTGGTAGCCAAAGGAAACTTAGAAGAAGAATCCTCCCTACCAAAATATTTTAATGCTTTTCCCAAACCTCTGCTCCTAGTTCTCTTACTTGAAAGACTATAAAAGGGTATAAACATTCTATGCCCAAACCAAGAACTGAAGACCCAACTTTTGGTTTTTAAAAGGAAATTTATCATCTTGACATTTTAGGGACAGGGTTAATTATTTCATACCATAATATCCTTTAAAAATTACTACTGCAAGACCAGTGGGTAAACGAACTCTTTGGGATTGAAGTAGGCATTTATTTCACATGAAGAGGATGAGAAAAGAAGGAAGGGAAGTCTTTCTCCATTCCCCAAATCTGGTAAATTCCATAAGAGTAATTTGCTAACTCGTAAAATATGAGCAATTATTTGTCCAAGTAGGAAGTTAGCTATTTTGTTCCACCTTTATATACACTGTAGTTAGAGATAGTTCATTTTCATAGGAGTGGCATTGTCTTTATTGCAGTGAGAAAATTTCCTTTAAAATTTTTTTGTAAAACTGTTCTTAAACAACCGTGTTTTATTTAGACTTTAACAATGATTCTGTGAAAGATTCTATGTATCATATGTTGTATTTTAACAATAATCCAATGCAATACACATATAGGAAGGATAAAATTATGTGTATATATTAATATATCTTCTTTTAGTACCCTATTATTAGCAGTTGATTGAATGCATTCTTTCCTGTGTATACTCTAAGAGGGGAAATCCTGCCTTGCTTAAAAGAGAGGCAATCATTGGAAATATATGAAATCCATCAGGATGAATTATATTTGATACTGTAGTCATAGAGAAGTATAGATTTTCTTTCCATAATTGAATAGAAATCTTCCTGTTTGTGATCATGAAATTCAATTTAAATGCTTTCAGAATTGTATGTTCAAATTGCCCTCTGTAGTATGCAATGGTCTAAGGAGGTTCAAATAATTTTCCTCCTTTTTTTTTTAACCCAACAAAAACACTGAAGATTTAAGGGAAAACACTAAAGATTTAATATTCATTTACAAGAGCGTCCCATTTTTGGTGTTTTTAAATTTTTTTTAAGGCAAGGAATTGGGCATAAACAGCAACCAAAAACAAAACAAAACAAAACACAACATTCCTTTAAAAAAAAAAAACCACAAAGGGAAAGTAAGTTAATACTTTATACAGATCTGTGGTCTTTCATCTGAGAACTTCTAAGCACTTTTCAAACACCAACTCATCAATTCATGACAGTCTTAAAAGATTGGACAGTAATTCTGCTTTCACTTGGTTTCAAAGAGCTCCCTGTGCCCTAAGACATGTGTACTTTTTTCCTTATTTCTTTTCTTTTTTGTTAGAAAGGCCAGAGGAAATATGGCTTGGGCCCAGCCCACCAGGAACTAAATATGATGAAGGAGCCATGGAAAAGCTCTTCAGATTCCATATAACACATGCTAAGACTTAGAAACCAGAGACAGAAGTCTTAGCATATTTTTTCAAGAACTAGAAAGGCATTCAAAAGTTGTTGAGTCCTAAATTATTCCAAGATACAAAAGTCAGACTTGCTGTGCTGAATTTACATTTTAATGAGTATTTTCATATTTATTTTTTCACGGGGTAATTATATAATTAACTGTGTTACTATGTAATAATAATAGTCAAATGTACATTTATTCTTTTTACCTGTGTGGGGAAGAAGATTCTTGGGCTGAATTCTTGGCATGAGAAGCTTCTGAAACAGGTTAGAATGACCTTGTAAATAGTTCCTGGGTCTAAGCTGTAAAAATCCATTGCCTTTAATTAGAAGGTTGGTGAGCCTTTAGGTTTTTGTTCATTTAATTGTGCCAGGGCCTGGGCACATTCATCACACTGTTTTTGTGTAGTCAGATACTAATGAACTTTTAGTCTTTGAGCACATGCTTTTGGTTTTCCATAGACAAGATAAGTAGTATTAAATCAGAATAGTTTTTCAAACCAAGACTAAGATAAAAGATACATCTGAATTATCTGTTACTTAATTTGAAAAGTTCTTGATAATCAAATATTTAGGCTAGTTTAACTTACATAGATGATCAAAGAGTAAAAACTTACCCTCACTAAAGTTCAACTCCCATATCTTATCATGCTGTAAAGAGAACTCTGTGTCCTCAAAGGGTATGCCAACAATAGGAACTCTCGTAGGCTTTACCTCTTTTAATATGGATCTGACAGTGAACTATAGGCTTCTGGGTAGAGCACCACACTAGTAAATTTCAGAAAGAATTCTTACCACAGGGCTGACCATCAAGGGATGGGTTCTTTTGGCCACAGCACTGGATTAAACTGAGGCATAGTTTTCTAAAGTGTGAAACATAAACCCTCTGGAGTTGGAGAACAGTCAGTCAGCAAGCATTATAAGAACAGGCAGCTGCAAGCAGTACAAGAACAGTGGCCAAAATAATTGAATATTTTTTACTTCAACTTCTTCACAAATGTTTCCCCTTTTTTGATGAAATCAATGTTCAACTCAGTATCTACAAAAGCTAAACAAAGACACTTTAACTAATAGTAGGTACAGCAAACATTTATTTTAATACATTATGCGCAGTGACATTTAATTCAGTGGATGTTGAATTGAGAACATTGTCAATGATGACGCAGAGGAATTATGTCATGATGCTGCTTGCTGTACTTGAATGTGAAGTATATAAACTCAAAGTTAAACCATCTCTATGTGGGATTTTAAAGTACCTGTAATATTTATTATATTTTAATGTCATCCATTTTCTTAAACACAACATAGTAATATGATTTCAAAAAATTATAATTTTTGAAAAAATTGAAATGACTCAAGAAAGAGGTAGAAAGAAAAATTTCATTAATTCAAATTTTAAAAATTTCATTAATTTCAAAAATTAAATGTCTTTATTTTTATTACCCTAATATTTTAAAAAGTAAAATAATATCCTTTTCCAGATGGGTACTTAGCCAACTTTAAGTTAAAATTTCAAAGAAAGGATTATAATAAATAAAAACAAAAACAATAGAAACAATTGGTAAGTAGCAGACATAGAAACACCAAGAAGTGCAAATCAAAAAAACCCCCACACAACTCATTATATTATTATTGAATTCATAATTGATGGACAAGAGAGACCACACATTTGTTTTCTATTGATGTTTTAACTATAGAAAGCATAGAATCTAATAAACTGAAATAACATCTTGAAACTTTACGTGTAGAATGTATTAGGACAAAAAAACCATTTTTTTCAGAGAATATCAAATGCTATTAATAAGCAATCACCCTATTAAGTAACATTTATTAAGCACTTATTATGGGCCAAGAACTGTGCTAAATGCTGTGTATACAAAGAAAGGTAAAAAGTAGGCCCCGCTCTCAAGGAATCCATAGTTTAAGGAGGAAACAGCAGCCCAACAACTACATACAAACAATATATAAAAATTGAGAATAATGTCACAGCCCAGACACTAAGTTTAAAAAGTACCTGGAAAGGTTTTTGTTGTTGCTGTTTTTGCAGAAGGCTGTCTAGCTGAGAGGTGGAAATGAGGACTGGGAGAGCATGTTAGGTTTGGGGGACAACCAGGGAAAATGCTTAGAATGAGAAGGTGGAATGCCACATGCAAGGAACAGCAAGGAGGTCAGTGTCAGTGGATTACAGAGTACAGTATGTGGAAGGGGGTAAGTTGTGAGAAGCCTAGAAAAAGAGGAAACGACTAAGTTATGAAGGACTTTGAAAGCAGACAGAGGATTTTATATTTGAACCTGGAAGTAATAACAAATCAATGGAGTTTACTAAAAGGGGAAGTGGCAGGCTGGGGGAGTAGGGTTGGGGAATGAGCTGGTGGTGAGGCAGCTAGGTAACACAATGCACAGAGCACCAGGTCTGGAGTTGGGAAAACCTGGATTCAAATCTGACCTCAGATACTTCCTAGCTGTGTGACCCTGGGCAAGTCATTTCTCCCATTGCCTAGCCCTTCCCATTCCTCTGCCTTGGAGGCAGTACTTAAGTACTGATTCCAAGACAAAAGGTAAGAATTTAGAAAGAACAAAAGAATGAGGAGAGGCATGATTTGATCAGATATGATCTTTAGGAAAATCCATTTGACAGTTGAAAGGAAGCTAGATTAGAGTATAGTATTGTGGTAGTTTCTCCATGACCTGAGAATGACAATTAGATTAGAGTAGAGAGTGACTTCTGGCAAAATTGGACTTTTTAAAAAACCATTTCTATGACAGATCAAAAAAATTTTTATACTGTATAATATTGCTTTCAGATTTACTATGTATAAGAAGACCCACACTGTAGGAAAAACATTGGTGCTACTTAAAGCTATTGATATTGTCAAAAGTGATGCTTAGGTTATCATCTAAAACAACATGAAGTGCTTCCAATTGCAAATGATGTAAGAGGAAGGAAAATTACTTATATATCTGAAAAACTTTGTGATCAGTTAATTGAGAAATTAATATCTATTTCACATGAATGAAGCAACAGATAGTGTAAAGAGGCCTTTTCAGCCCCATATGTATGATACATTGCTGAAACTCAGCAGAGATTTGTTATTTTGCAAGCCTGTTGGTGACTGGAAAGTAGTTTTTAAGCATGCTGAAACATTGCCTAAGAATGCACACCCCAGCACCCACTGGGTCACAGTTGCTAAATTGCTAGGGAGGTCAGTGATAAAAAGAAAGGTCCCATATTTGGGCTAATATATTTTTAGCATCCTTTTTTGTAGTAGCAAAGAACTGGAAACAAGGTAAATGCTAATTAAATGGAAAATGGCTAAAATAAATTGTTTCCAAAGGAATTTCACTATTTTAAAGAAA